>NW_015391492.1:36674-47991 GCF_001527695.2 Protobothrops mucrosquamatus
AGCCACTGAGCCACAGGTTCTCTTCCCCTCTTTGCCAGCAGAGTCAAGGGAGTAATTATAGGGAGTTCAGACAGATTGGTCTGATTGTGAACACCTTGACATTTTCAACTGCCATACTGCAGTTTACTCTTTTTACAATATCTCTTGCCTTGCCGCCCCCAACTAGGGGCATAGAGCAGGCTCAAGTCGCAACTGCGAAGTATGGCAGTTGAAAATGTCAAGGTGTTCACAATCAGACCAATCTGTCTGAACTCCCTATAATTACTCCCTTGAATTAAATGAATTAGCAACACAATGAAAACTGCCCGTCCTCTTATAAGGGCACATGTAGTAGGGGGTGACCCTTCGGTTTGAGGTTGCAATGCAGGAAATGTGATGGCGGACACTCCTTCCTACTTCCCTTGCCTGCACTTTTCCCATTTCCGATCTCTCCCTACCTTGCTGGAGGGAGATTTTATCCGGGCTGATGTTGAAGGCTTTGGCTGCCTTTTCTTTGGCTTCCTCTTTGCTCCGACCGCTCACCCAGTATTTGCCATCCACATCCTGCAGAATTTGGGAAGGTAAATAACCGGTCAACAAAAGTTTTGTTCAATGTTAAAAAAATGTCAAAATGACCCGGGATTTTTCTAAGCTGCGCAGAGTCTAAAAAATTAATATCCATCACATTTCATTGTCCTTGGTCACCCTGAATATTCTTCTTCAAGGAAATTCAGTTTGGCCTAGTGCAGGGGTCGGCAATCTTAAACACTCAAAGAGCCACTTGGATCCGTTTCCCACAGAAAAGAAAACACTGGGAGACGCAAAAACATACGTGCATACATGCACATGCGCCGGAGGAGGGGGTTTGATTGAAGAGTTTAATTAAAAAGAAATAGAGGCTGCTGTGCATCAGTTTCTCTCCCTCTCTCCCTCCCTCTCTCTCTCTCTTCCTCCCCCCTTCCTCCTCCTCTACCAGTCCTCTTCCCCCACTCAGTGTGTGTGTGTGTGTGTGTGTGTGTGTGTGTGAGAGAGAGAGAGAGAGAGAGAGATGCTGCTTTCTGCTTCCTGATGAGACGCAGCAAAGGCAGGAGACCCACCCAATAAGCTTGTCAGCTTGTCGAAGAACAGCGTCAGGCCACTCTCTTTTTTACACACACACACACACACACACACACACAAGAGAGAGAGAAAGAAAGAGGGAGAGAGAGAGAGGGGAAGCGCAAGTGCCTCTCTCTGTCTCTGTCTCTGTCTCTGTCTCTGCAAATGGCAGAGGAGGACTGGGAGCCGCAGGAAAAGGCTCAAAGAGCCACATATGGCTCTGGAGCCGCAGCTTGCCAACCCATGGCCTAGTGGTTATGGCACCAGGCTACAAACTGGGAGACCATGAGTTCTAGCCCCATGTAGGCATGAAAGGTGGCTGGGTGGCTTTGGGTCAGTCTCTCTCTCTCTCTCTCTCTCTCTTTCTCAGCCCAATCCGCCTCACAGAGTTGTTGTTGCGGGGAAAATAGGAGGAAGAAGGAATATTAGATGTTCGCCTCCTTGAGTTATTTGTAAAAATAATAAAGGTGGGATACAAACCAATAAAAAGGTTTATATATACTTGTGTTAACTGTATGCAAAACCAGAAATTAATTTTACAAATATTGACTATTTTATGTTAATTCTTAATGCCTCCTCTAGAAGTCTAAGAGAAAAGAATGGAAAACAATTGTAGCACCATTCCCCCATTGTTTCCCTCTCTGAGTTCAGAGAACACACGGATGTCTGCACAGTCATAGTCCTCGACTTACGATTGCAATTGAGCCCAAAATTTCTCTTGCTAAGTGAGACCGGATGTTAAGTGAATTTTGCCTCATTTTGCATCCTTTCTTGCCACCGTTGTTAAGTGAATCACTGCAGTGGTTAAGTTAGTAACACGGTTGTTAAGTGAATCTGGCTTTCCCAGTGACTTTGCTTGTCAGAAGGTCACAAAAGGGGATCACATGATCCCAGGATGCTACAACTGTCATAACTACGAGTCAGTTGCCAAGCATCTGAATTTTGATCACATGAACATGGGGATGCCTCAATGGTCTGTGAAATGGTCGTTATTCGGTGATGTTGTAACTTTGAACGGTCACTAAATAAACTGCTGTAAGTTGAGGACTACCTGTATTTACACTTCAGTATCCCAAATATTTATTACGTTTCTTTTTCCCGGCAATCAGGGCTTTTCTACCTGTTTGTACCCCAAGTGGCCCAGGAAATCTTACCTCTCCTGCCGGCACAGAGGGGTCATCAATAGTCACAAAATATGCTGGAATACGATGGCCCCACCAGAGCTGCCGAGAAATACACCAATCCCTACGGAAAAAAAGGGAAAGAATTAGCAAAGCTACAGTCCAAAATTACTCAAAGTTTTAGCAATTTAACAAATGCAGATTAAAAGCGAAAAGGAAAAAAAAAATCCAGTAGCATGGAAAATAAACAATTCCTTTCTGGGAAGAGAAGCTAGGCAGGATGAAAAGGTGAAGAAGAAGCTGGAAAGACTGTAGCAACAACCAAATCACTACCATTCGGTTTCCAATTACATTTAACATTACAGGTAGTCCTTGACTTACAACTGTTCATTTACTGACTGTTCGAAGTTACAACGGCACTGAAAAAAGTGATTTGTGACTGTTTTTTTACACTTGTAACCATTGCAGCATCCCCAGGTCACATGATCAAAATTTGGATGCTTGCAACTGGTTCACACTTATGACAGTTGGTGTCATGGGATCATGGGATCACCTTTTGCGACCTTCTGACAAGCAAAGTCAACGGGAAAGGCTGATTCATTTAACAACCGTGTTACTAACTTAACAACTGCAGGATCCACTTCACAACTGTGGCAAGAAAGTTCGTAAAATGGGGCAAAAGTCACCTAACCACTGTCTTGCTTAGCAACATAAATTTTGGGCTCAGTTGTGGTTGTAGGTCAAGGACTTACCTGCATATAATTTGTACTAATTAGAACATGAGTCACAATTCACAGCGTTAACATGACATGCTAAAGTATAAACCGGTGCTTCTCAACCTCAGCATACTTTAAGATGTGCGGACTTCAACTCCCAGAATTCCCCACCAGAGGGCAAGACAAGAAACAATGGTTGGAAACTGACCAAAGAGAGAAGCAACCTGGAATTAAGGAGAAACTTCCTGACAGTGAGGACAGTTAACCAGTGGAACAGCTTACTCCCAGAAATTGTGGGTGCTCCATCACTAGAGATTTTTAAAAAGAGGCTAGACAGTCACTTGTCTGAGAAGGTATAGGCTCTCCTGCTTGAGCAGGGGGCTGGACTAGAAGGCCTCCAAGGTCCCTTCCAGATTATCTTCTCTTCTCTTCTCTTCTCTTTTCTCTTCTCTACTCTACTCTATTCTAATTCTACTCTACTCCTATTCTATTCTATTCTATTCTATTCTATTCTACTCTACTCTACTCTATACTCTACTCCTATTCTATTCTATTCTATTCTATTCTATTCTACTTTATTCTATTCTAACTCTACTACTTTACTCTACTCTACAGTTGATACCTGCCAGAAATTAGAAAGCTACACTTCCCACTCCATTTCCTATTTGCAGTGATTTTACCGTTCCCCCCCCTTCTCTCTTCTCTTTTTGTTTCCTCCTTAGTCTTTGTTCTCTCCAATACTTTAACATCCCTGTTCAAGGGCATCTTGGGAAGTGTCAAATGACAAAAGTGGTGTTGTGCTGTGCAATGCAAGGTAGCCTGTTCTGAACGTGCACAATCGTAATAGCATTTAGACTTATATACTGCCCCATGGCACTTTACCGCACTCTCTAGGTGTACAACATAGAAGCATTATGTGCATATTGCCCCCAATATGGGCACTCATGGGTACAATCTGGGTCCTCATTTTATCGCTTATTGAGCCCCATCAGGATCGAAGTCCAAACTGTCGGCGGAGTTTTTGCCTACATATCTTCACCACCAATGACATTGTGATAATGTACGCAAGAGGTGGAGTTTACATTGCAAAAGCATCCAAACCTGCAGATGTCTTTGTCTCTCCCATCATTTGCTACCACTAGTCACATTCACATATATTGCTAAAAAAACCACTTTTTTTAAAAAAAAATCACTGCTTTCTTCAAGAACAGCTTTTCACACAGCTCACTGAGCCGAAAAAACAGACCAATCACAAAACGGCTTAAGGGTGTGTGTAAACCGGTAGTGTCAGAGCGGTTAGGTGTTCTGCAAGTGCCTCACCTGATATTGTCCATCCAAGCGAACCAGGTTTTGAGGTGGAAGTCTGGCACAATGCGCAGGTCACCCCGGCGCACGGCCTCGGCTGCAGCCTGGGCCATCGTGTCGCAGCGCACGTACCACTGGGGCTTCAGCAGGGGTTCCACTACGTCCTTGGAGCGACTGAGAGGATCAGGAGAGAAAGCCGAAAAGAAAGTTACCTGAGACCCTGGAAAAACAACAGGGTTAGAACAAGTAGTCCTCATTTAGCGACTGACTTGTTAGTGACCATTCGCCATTACAGTGATGATGAAAAAGTAACTTTTGTGACCCAGTCCTTTGCCTTTGTGAGGTCGTAAGCACAGTGGCAGTTCCATTTAGTGACTGCTTCGCTTCACTGAGTTGCCAGTCCCAATTATGGTCACTAAGGGAGGACTATATGTACCCCTTTACAGAATGGTGAAGACTCTTCCATGGTGATTCCTCTCTGGCTCAATGGGACCTTTCCTCACATGGAAACCCCTTTTACCCATCCAATCTGCATTAGGAAAGCAAGATTTTTCACTACATACATACATATATTTATTTATTTATTTATTACTTCCTTCCTTACAAAATTCTTTCTTTCTTTCTTTCTTTCTTTCTTTCTTTTTCTTTCTTTCTTTCTTTTTCTTTCTTCTTTCCTTCCTTCCGTATTTCCCCAAAAATAAGCCCTAGCTTGATTTTTACGTGCGCCAATATAAGCCCTACCCCAAAACTAAGCCCTAGTTAAGACCCCGCCCACTCCATCCCACCATCTAGTTGTACAAGGTGGAGTGAGGCGCATGCATAAAAATCAAGCTAGGGCGGGGGTGGGGGGGTGGAGCTGCCCTACGCACCCTGCACCTGCTTACCTCGGCGCCCCCACACCCAGGCCTACCATGTCCCGACACCTGCCTCGCCTCGCAGTGGTGGCCTCAGCAGCCCCATCTAACAGGGGCCTGAGTGGCCGCTGGTCCACTTCTTCTGGTTGCTAGCAGCTACTCAGTGCCGCCACTCGCAGGATGCCACATGGCACATCACACCAGTGCCACCGCTTGCAGCAGGATGCCATGTGGCGCATCGTGCCGGTGCTTGGACTTGCCATGGCACTACGTGTCACGTGGTGTCCTGCCGTGAATGGTGGTACGGGTGCGATGCGCCACATGGCGTCCAGCTGCGAGCGGCCACAGAAGTTAGGCAGCGGCGCAACAGGTGTCAGGGCGTGGGAGGCCTGGCTGCGGTGATCCTGAGGTAAGCGGATAAGACATCCCTTGAAAATAAGGCCTAGTGCCTCTTTTGAAGGCAAAAAAAATATAAGCCTGGATCTTATTTTCGGGGAAACATGGTATCTATCTATTATCTACAAAACTGATTGGCCACCCACGTTACCACAGGGTAACTCTGGGCAGCTATTCATTTTTTCAGTTCTTCACTTCCCAATTACACACATCCTGTTCAACTCCTTCCCTTAATATGAGAAGACAATACTAGAAAGGGATCAAGTGAGTTAACCTTGACCCTGGAATACATGAAATGGAGGCCTTGCGGGCTAATGGTTTTCTTAGCTAAGACAGACGATTCAATGTGTTTTAATTAGACCCAATTTCACATGGTCCAATGGCGTCACCCAACAGTTTAAATAACATGAAGATGGAGGCAATAACCTAAGAGTCCTGTGGCACCTCATAATTATAACTGTCACGGGGCTAAACTGTATTCCAACAATGCTCCTTGCCAGAACTAACTCTGGAGGTTGGAACAGGATATTAAAAATGGCTTTTCCTAACTGCCACATTATAGAGCTAGTCCAAATTGGCCAAAGACAGTCAAACCATTAAGGGATCCTGAAGGATCAGAAGGATCTCCTTCTGTTTGTCACTCTCTCTTGGTCCAAAGCTGTGATGACCAACCTCCTTTCAGTTTTAAATTTGCCTGACATCTGACTACAGTGAGTCTGGATAATCTGCTGTTTCTAGGGACATCTGAAGTTACCAACCCTACTCAACTCAACTCAAGAATTTTGCCCCCCAAATTAAACTAGCAACCAGGATCTATTTATATGCAACTTGGGGTCCGGTGAGGATCTGAAACCTTCAACTGTTTCTACAGCCCAGAGGATACAAGGCTTCACGCCAAAGATTCCTAAAGTGGTGATCAAAAAAAGGCATCACTTTTCACATGAAGGCTGACCCTCCCCTAGCTGAGAACAGGAGAAGCAGTGGGTCTTACACCTTGTTTTCAGCCATGCTGCTGGGAAACTTTGGGAATCGTGGTTTGAGTAGCAATAGCAATTACACTTAAGACTTTTATACCACTTCACAGTGCTTTACAGCACTCTCTGGGTGGTTTACAGAGTCAGTATATTAGCCCGCAACAATCTGCCTTCTCATTTTACCAACTTCAGAAGGTTGGAAGGCTGAGTCTGCCTTGAGCCAGTCAGGATTGAACGCCAGGCTGTGGGCACAGTTTGCCTGCCATGCTCACTTTAACCAATGTGCCACCATGGTCCTTTACCTTTGAAGAAGGCTGCTTTAAATTGCAGCTACTACTCACCTGCACACCGGGACCACCATGGGGTTGTCCTTCACCTCCTTGAAAAGCTTCTTTTCCTTCAAAGCTTCCAGCACTGCTTGACGGGCTTCAAAACGCTTCATGCCCTGGAAGGAGGAGAAGGAGGAGGAGAAGATGAAAGTGAAGCAGTTGTAAAGCCGGAAAGCACAGAAAGGTCCCCTGAAACAAACAAGCTAACAGTGAACTGCAGCTTAATCAAGAAACCATCAAGAACACTTCGACCAGCACTGACAGAGCAAGCCACCAGTATATAAAAAGCTAGCAAGCCCTGCTCCCTAATACAGTGGTGGCGAACCTATGGCACGCGTGCCAGAGGCAGCACTCGGAGCCCTCTCTGTGGGTACGTGCGCCATCGCCCCAGCCCCGCCTCCCCCCGCAGCCCCCTCACCAGCAGCACCCCCCCGGAGGAGAATCGCCCCCGAGCGTGGCCCGCGTGGAGCAGCGCAGCCAAGCACATAGCAGCTGGGCAGCAGGGACAAGACTCCACCCTCATGACCCAGATGATGCTACGGGGCATGGGGGGAGGGCGTGGCCACCATGGCGCTGCAGGGCTACCTGGGCGATCTGCGGCGCGCCGTGGAGGCAGTGGGTGGCCCTGCGGGCAGGTGGGGCGGGGCAGAGCGGGGGTGGAGCAGGATCAGAGAGCACCACAGGCCCCGAAGGCCCCTATGCCCAATTCCTCAGTACCAATTAAAAGACAGCTCTTATATATTGGACCAGGGGTATCCAACCTTAGCAACTTTTAAGACCTGTGGACATCAACTCCCAGAATTCTTAAAGTTGAGAAGGTTGGACACCCCTGTACTAGACCTTCTATTCCAAGTAATGCTAAAACCGTCCCAGTTGATAAAGATAGAAGGAAGTCCAAAGGGATTCCTCGAGTTCCACCCACGTTCCCAAACGCATCCCAACAATACCAAGAAGGGTGGCGGAACGTTGATGAGATAGCCGTTCTCATTCATAATATTGAGGAACTCGAGTCCGTGACGCAGGCCAACCTCATAGTCGTTCTGATCATGAGCTGGTGTGATCTTTACAGCACCTAAAAATTAAGGGGAGAAGGGGAGAAGATCATTTCAAGTCATGCTGTGCCCTGATGTTTCCTTCTAGAATCTGGTTTGTGGTCTTGGGAGTTACTCCCCACCTACACTGTCGATTCAAAGAACACCTGGAGATCCAAAGCTGTAGGACAGGGGTCTTCAAACTTGGCCCTTTTATGACTTGTGGACTTCAGCTCCCAGAATTCCTCAGCCAGCCAGCCTGGCTGAGGAATTCTGGGAGTTGAAGTCCACAAGTCATAAAAGGGCCAAGTTTGAAGACCCCTGCTGTAGGAGATGACCGGACTGAGCCCGAGGGACGAATCCAGCCCTCCTTGAATTCCGTTGACTCTTATCTCCCGCTAATTGGCTTTGGTGGTTAGTAGTTCAGATCCTTTTAGGCAGGCAATAAACCTGTATTCATTTGAATAGCCGTAATTCCTGGTTTTATTGCGCCTGACAAAAGCTTTGTTGGATGTATTTTCTCTTTTCTAGAGGATATCTTTTCTAGGTACTTTAGGCTTCCCCAACCTGATCCACCCTTCGGATGTGCTGGAATTCAACCCCCCCCCCCAAAAAAAATTGTCCAACGCACCCATGAAGTCAGATTGGGGAATGCTGAGTTATGATTGCCTGTTTTGGTTCCTTCTGACTGTTCCTTCTGACTCATTAATCCTAACTAACATACACTTCTTTTATTCAGGGTTTCTCATTTTATTCCACCTCCATAATTTAAGTCACCTGTTATCTTCCACCCTCTTCGTAGACTCTCCATTCTAGTTCTTCACCAACAATTTTGTCCTTTCATGTAGGACTTGTTGCATTTACCTAGGGGTGGGCAACTTTGGCTCTTTTATGACTCGTGGACTTCAACTCCCAGAATTCCTGAGCCAGCATGGCTCAGCTTAGAAACCTCTCCCTTTCCCCTCAGCATGGCTGGCTCAGGAATTCTGGGAGTTGAAGTCCACGAGTCATAAAAGAGCCAAGGTTGCCTACCCCTGACCTAGCCCGTAGCCCAGAACATACCAGTTCCAAATTCCATATCTACAAAATCATCGCAGACAACAGGCAGGAGGCGTCCTGTGAAAGGATGCTGGACTTTCCGGCCATGCAGATGCTAGAAGAGAAAGCAGATCAAAGGAAGAGACTTAATGGAAGAATCCAAAATCACCCAGATAAGCAACAGTCTAATACAGTGGTTCTCAACCTTTTTAATGCCGCGACCCCAACCGGTCGTAAGTCGAGGACTAAACCGGTCGTAAGTCGAGGACTAAACCGGTCGTAAGTCGAGGACTTTCCCTGCCCGGGAGCGCCGTGCATGCGTGGTTCCGCCCCCTGCGCCGGCCGAGGCGTAGCTGGCAAGCGGCAGAGATGGAGCAGGCCGACCACCAGCTGGCCCAGCCCAAGGGAGGTAAGGCACCCGCCGGAAAAGGGGGAAAAAATGGCGGACAAAAAAAATGATGGACAAAAAAATGGCGGACAGCCTTGCTTGGCGACCCCCATGAAATGGTCGATCGACCCCAAATGGGGTCCCGACCCACAGGTTGAGAACCACTGGTCTAATAGTCCCAAGGCTGCTTTTTCAAAAGGCAACTGGACTTCCTTTGTTTTTCCTTGAAGACGTTTCGCTTCTCATCCAAGAAGCTTCTTCAGCTCAGAACTGAAGAACTGAAGAAGCTTCTTGGATGAGAAGTGAAACGTCTTCAAAGAAAAACAAAGGAAGTCCAGTTGCCTTTTGAAAAAGCACCTTTGGGACAACCATGACAAGGATGACTGAGAATCTCCACAGACAACAGTCCGCTAAGGTTATCAACTGCAGCTTCCGGATTATTGCATCCTATATCCCTTGGCTCAATCCTTGAAAGATCTTCCCTTTGCTGATGCTCCCACTTGTTGTGGCAACACCAAATTTCTACTCAGAGCTTTTAGTCTCAAGCTGTCCTGCATCTCTTGCATGATGACACTTCTCCATTATTCAAGATGGTCCTCCGTTCCCTTGGATAAAAAAGCTGTATCTGATTCTGGCACTGTTCTACTACAGCAGTTATGGCGAACCTTTTAGAGACCGAGTGTTCAAAAACTGGGCCCGCCCCTGCTCCACCCTTGCCCCGCCCCTGCTCTGCCCCTACCCCACCTGCCCACAGGGCCACTCACCGCCTCCAGGGCCCGCCGCAGATCGCCCAGCAGTGCCATGGCGGCCACGCCCTCTGCCCGCACCCCTGCAGCATCAACTGTGTGCGATGGGGTGTGAGAGCAGAGTCTTGTCTACGCTGCCTGGTTGCCATGTTCTTGGCTACGCTGCTCTGCGTGAGCCACGCTTGGGAGCGGCTCTCCTCCAGGGGGGCTGCTGGTGAGGGGGTCGCGGGGGGGAGGCAAGGCTGGGGCAACGGCACGTGTGTCCACAGAGAGGGCTCCGAGGGCCGCCTCTGGCATGCGTGACATAGGTTCGCCACCACTGTACTACAGTATGTACAAGTAATCCTCGACTTACAGCCTATTGACCATTCAATATTAGGATGTACCACCACCATCAAAATGCTGCTTACGACTGTCCTTCAAATGTCTATGGCAGGGGTAGGCAACCTTGGCTTTTTTTATGACTCGTGGACTTCAACTCCCAGAATTCCTGAGCCAGCATGGCTCAGCTTGGAAACCTCTCCCTTTCCCTCAGCATGGCTGGCTCAGGAATTCTGGGAGTTGAAGTCCACGAGTCATAAAAGAGCCAAGGTTCCCCACACCTGGTCTATGGAGAATCTCAATCATCCAGGTCATGGTTGTCCCAAAGGTGGTTTTGAAAAGGCAACTGGATTTTTTTTCCCCCTTGAAAACGTTTCGCTTCTCATCCAAGAAGCATCTTCAGTTCTTCAAAGGAAAAAAACGAGAAAGTCCAGCTGCCTTTCAAAAAGCACCTTTGGGACTGTCCTTCAAAGCATTTGAGAAGTCACCTGACCCAACCAAAACTATGGGTAGTCCTCAACTTATGACCACAATTGAGCCCAACATTTATGTTGTTAAGTGAGAAATTAATTGAGTCTTGCCCCATTTTATGCCTTCTTGCCACGGTTGTTAAGTGAATCACTGCCTGTTAAAGTAGTAATACGGTTGTTAAGTGAATCAGGCTTCCCCCATTGACTTCGCTTGTCAGAAAGTCGCAAAACCCCCAGGACTGTGTAACTGTCATAAACGTGGGTCAGCTGTCAAGCATCCGAATGTAAATCACGTAACCATAGAGATGCTGCAACGATCGTGTGAAAAACGATCATAAGTCACTTTTTTCAGTGCCGTTGTAACTTCGAACAATCACTAAATGAACTTTTGTAAGTCGAGGACTACCTGTACAGTGTTACACCTTTCATACCTGGTATCGGGGGTCCTTGGGATGGACTGCAACTGCTGTGTCTCCCAGCATCGTCTCAATACGGGTGGTAGCCACCACCACTTCCTCATCTATCAGAAAAAATGGACAAGGTTGACGGAT
>NW_015391493.1:0-1933 GCF_001527695.2 Protobothrops mucrosquamatus
CCCTCTCATCAATCTCTTTGGGCACTCCCTCTGCCAATGGCCTTCCTCTCTACAATTAGCACATTGGTTTGGCCCAAGCATTGTCCCTCCTTGCAATGCTACTACCATCAATTCCATCTTCTTAGGCATCCTAGCATCCCTTTCTTTCTTCTCTACTTTATCCTTATTAACAAACACTTTCCTCTGCAGGGAGGTCTTCCTCCCCTCCGTCTTCCTCCTCCTTGGGTGCCGTCAACACCCCTTTCCTCTGTTTCCTTCTCACCACTGATTGTGTGATCTCCAGCACTGCCGCAGCTGCTGCTGGCGGTTGGGGCAACGGGGGTGGACGCAGCACAAATGGAGGGGGTCTAAGCACTACTTCCTCTTCTTCCACAATAATCTCTTTTGTAGTATCGGACACCTTAGTCTCCAAGATCTTTACATCCTTAAATCTTTTGGATACCACCTGCAACTTTTTACCCTTAGATCTAGCCACACACAGATGGACCATTTCAGCCTGACACTGCAATAGGTCATCCGCCTTCTCGGCCACTGCATCCTCCCACTGATCTATATACTGGAATTGATTAGGATACCTTTCCTCGTTGGCCGTGATCAGGGAAGTAAGATCATCGATGATTTGATTTTTAAATGTTCCTTCTAGGGGCCATCCAACAGTCAAATGGGGCCACTGTTCCTCACACAGAAGGCTCAGCCTTTCTTTTGTTGCCTTAGGATAGGGGACTTTATACTGAGTATGATTGAAATACTCATCAAATCCTTTTAACATGCATTCCAGCGGTGTGCTGGGAATGCTACCTCGCCCCCCCCATCCTAACAGCACTTCCACCGACCTACGGTGCCGGACGTTCCAACGGTCACCAATAGGGAATACAGCGGCTTAACCACCCACACAGCCTATCACAGACTACTTTGGGAACTACGTCCCGAGTCCAGGAGAGTGATCAGGTCCCCTCTTCTATCTTAAAATGAGATAGGTACTTTCCAATTTTACCACATACTTGCCTGAGGCGTCTTCACACTCGTCCTGGCCAGGAATCAGTTCAGACCTCCTTTCCTTCCCCCAAGGGTCCTTGGACTGGCTGTCAGCGCCATCGGCCCCGCAGAGAAGTCACCACTGTCTCCCGGAGGTGCGATTCCTTGTGGTGCTTGGAGATTGTTTCAGGAGTGGCCTCTCGTCGGGTCCGAGGGGTCGAGCCGCCCTCAGCGAAACATCACCTCGCCCTAAAGTCCCTTTGTGGTCGCCATGAAACTGTTGTAGAAATAAGGGACTCGAGCCAGCTCTTTGAGGAAGGGAAGGTTTATTGCAAAGGTTCAGAGGGCTAAACAAAGCAAAGGGTCTGAACCCCGAAGGGTGTTTCTTAGGACATACTTATACCCTACAATATGTACACATTTCCTGACCACACAGTCTTCCTTATATGGGTATATTCTACACATTCCTATCTCAGCATATGGAAAAATACCAGACAGTTGCAAAGAAACATGTGCAGTTATAAAAACAGTATATGGCTACTAGATATATTGCTAACACAGGATATAGCCAAATTGGCCAGCATCAGCAAGACAGGAAACCTTCTGAAAAAACTGCAGTTTCTGAATTGCAGTATTTTTCCACTTTAGGCACATTTAATGAATGCCACCATAATAATGTGACATTGTCTATATGTCCTCATGGAACCATGTATTTCCTATGTATTCCTATGTATTTCCTATGCATTTCCCAATTTTCACATAACCTTAGAGGTTTCCTGAAGGCTTAATTGTTCAAACTGGACTCCCCTCAAATTCCATTTTGGTCAATCTGATCAGTAAATATCTATGAGGATTCTCAATCATCCAGGTCATGGTTGTCTCAAAGGTGCTTTTCAAAAGTCAACCAATTTCTTGGTTTTTTTCCTTGAAAATGTTTAAGAAACATTCAATTCCTTGA
>NW_015391493.1:4812-6937 GCF_001527695.2 Protobothrops mucrosquamatus
GTAGTTGGAAGGGACCTTGGAGGTTTTCTAGTCCAACCCCCTGCTCGGGCAGGAAGCCCATCCATTCTAGACAAGTGACTATCCAGTCTCTTCTTAAAATGTTCCAGGAATGAAGCACCCACAAATTCTAGAAACAAATCATTCCACTGATTAATTGTTCTGTCAGGAAATTTCTCCTTCATTCTAGGTTAGTTCTCTCCTTGATTACTTTCCATCCATTGCTTTTTAAAATTATTTGAATTAGCATGAATAACATTTATAGACAGGAATGAATGAATGAATGAATGAATGAATGAATGAAGGAAGGAAGGAAGGAAGGAAGGAAGGAAGGAAGGAAGGAAGGAAGGAAGGAAGCAATGAAGAAAGGAAGGAAGGAAGGAAGGAAGGAAGGAAGGAAGGGAGGGAGGGAGGAAGACCAGTATGCAGTACAAAGATCAAGATAACTATTACTCAATGAGGTCCATGAATTCTTAATATTTTTACTAAAGCATGGTAGGAAAATGGATGCATGAAAATATATTGACATTTCTCTTCAGTGTATTTGTAAATATGTCAAAGAATCATTTTATATTAATTGTTCAGATGATTCAGATTGAGGAATAAAGCAAGTAAAGTATGAAAAAATATCCATCTCATCTGCAAACACATAGTTTGGATTGCCATTTTTTCCACATCACAAAATACAATACTCAAGGAAAGCAATTATGATTTGTTGTTTTCTAAACATGGCTTTATAAAAGTAAAAAAATGGTGAGTTCATTCAGGGTTGCAAGATTATTGTAACTTACAATAACATAACTATTAGTATTCATGATTTTGTTTTCTAGTCTAGACAATCTATCAGAGCTGACATTCATCATAATTCAGATTGAAGAATAAATCAAGTAAAATACCTAAAATTATCTATCTCTTCTGCAAACACATAGTATGTTGTTCATCATTGTTTGGCTTGCCACTTTATTTCCAAACCACAAAGAGTAATAAAAAGAAAAGTTGGTATATTTGTTGTATATTTGTAAATATTACTTTGTAAAATAAATAATGGAAGGTAGTTTAAGACTTGCAAGACTCTGTTATTGTAACCTTACAATAAAAGAATTATTAATATGTGTGATTTTGGTTTCCTACCCTGGACAATCTGGAAGGGATGACATGAACCTTGCAAGTAGGAAAACATTCTCCCTTCCCCTGCCTTAACTTTCCAGAGAATTGGGGAGGAGTGGGTGTTAATCATGAGATGCTTTCTGAAAATACACTTCTGGTTTAGTCTCAAATTTCTTTTATCAGACTTTTTTTTAATAGGACTGCAGTTCTTCCTCCTGTCTTTCAAGGTTATTCTTACAGTGTATACTTAGTCCAAGAAAAAAAAAACTCACCTGGGGCATCTTGTAGACATTCAAGATGTTTGCCATGAAGGGACAGATGTAAGAGTTAGGTCCTGCAATAACAGATACTGCCCAGTCCTTGGCATCACACTTATAGTTGGGTATGATTTTGCCACGTGTTGAGAGAAGCTCCATTGAAGCCAAGTAAGTCAATCCTGCCATGAAATAACTGTTAGAGATGTCAGTACCCAAGCTCATATTGGATAATATATGCTTATTCTCATTTATCTCCTTTACAGCAAAAACCAAGGCCAGGATATGTTGGTAGTTCTGCAGGAAAAATCTGCAATGAAAGATATATTTTTTTTTCTGGGATAATGATAGATCGTATCCCAATAAAAGTCACTGATGTTTCATTAGGGCAGAGAGGCTCTATGTCTGTGTTCCATGCATGCTCAACAGCTGTTTGGAAAATAATTCAAAGTATGCAACTGTTCCCTAATATTAAGTGAAATAATTAAATGATTAACATAGATTTAACTACAAATAGTACAGCACCTTGATAGTACATCACTAACGATTCATTTAACCGTAAAAAAACAAGAAAATCTCAATATGGAATTTGAATAAAAACACCAGTGGGAGAGTTGTCATAAGTGTGTTTGTGTATTTATTTGCCAGGGCAACCTATTAGAGAAAGATATATGGTTTAAGATATGCTATAGTTAAGAAGAGAAAGTCTTTACATGAACTCATCAACCAGTTCTTCAGATGGGTGCCTTGTGAAACCAACTGGATCC
>NW_015391493.1:10161-11513 GCF_001527695.2 Protobothrops mucrosquamatus
AAGCAGTGCAGAGTCCTTTGAGAAGGGAACAGTGTGTAATACCAAGTGAATATGCAAATAATAAAGGAATACCATTGGAAACAACTTTTTATTTGAGCCACATTTACAAAGTGAATCAATCTCAAAATATAACCTAAATCAGTTACTTTGTAGTAAAGAAATAATGGTCACTTGAAATTATTTATTTTTACTTTGTCCTTTACCAGTACTTCTTTCACCAAATGGACAAATAAATTGAAGAATACGATAATATACAAATACTAAAATAAGAAATTCACTTATTTATAAAATTTAAATCCTTCCTTCCTTCCTTCCTCTAGGACTCATCAAATACATTTTTCTAGCAAATAAGACCCATAGCATGGCATTTTTTTGAGAAAGAAGGCAAACCAGCAAAAAAAACTGTGCTACCCACACTGATCCTCTGAGTTTATATAGAAGGGTAGAATGTTTGTTGGTTTTGAAAACCACTTGGATCTAAAGAGGAGGTGGCTGAGCTCATAGTCCTAAGGACCGATCCATTTTCTCAGGCTCAATAGATTCAAACTATTCCCAGATATTGAAGCCAGACTGCTCCACAGGCATTGGCCCCCTGGATCTGTGAAAAAATTACAACAACTTTGTCTGATAGATGCTAATATAATCAAGAGATCCATGAAGCAACTCAACAAGTGACAACTCTGAGCTACAATTCTCTCCATTTATCTCTTGATATTTAAATATTCTGCAATATCAATAAATATTTAATTGTTTATGGATTGTCTCATTTAATATACACTCTTTAAAAGGCGAATTGAAGTTATGATGTTATTGAAGGAGCAGTACTTCTTAGAGATCCTCATAGTTGTGCTCATTGCTGTTCCATGATCACAAAATTAAAATTAAAATCTTGCTAAGAAAACAGGAAGACATGTCCAGGCAGTCATCTGGAGTCAACAGATTTTTGACCAACGTCTAAAAATGGAGATCATTACATGAACATAGAGGCTGTATACAAAAAATAAATAAATTATAAACTCTTCAATGAAAACTTTTTATTAGTTTTTCAACTAACCCCCCCCCCCAAAGTCTTAATACAAATATGGTATACATTAATAAAAAATCATATTAAATACAAACATAAAAATTTCAGAGCAGCTCGGCAGCCCCCCCCTGCATCCACCCTCTCTTTCACCCTTCCTACCTACTTCCCTCCTCCCCTCCTATCCTCCTACCTACAACTCTCTCCTCTCTTACAACCACCCCACACATCCTACCTCCTTCCTTTCCTCGTCCTTTGGATGCAGTTTGGGGGTACCAGCTGAGCACCTCCTTTTCATAAAACTTTACATTATTTCTCTACAACATTTTAA
>NW_015391493.1:13449-16459 GCF_001527695.2 Protobothrops mucrosquamatus
CCTAGTGGTTAAGATACTTCTCTCCCACTTAGGAGGTTGAAAATTCATTAGCGGCAGATGTTTCTCCTAGGGTGTAAAGAAAAAATATCTCCTGCCAACTCTACATGGTGTCAGGAAAGGCATCAAGCCAGTAAATTCTCAGTTCCATCCAGTTGCCCCGACTCTACTCCGAATTAAGGGATTACAGTCATAATCAGGAAGTTATTTATAACTCAGAGTTGAAATGAGGAAGCTTTGGTGCTATCTGAGGTTAGTTGTTTTCTTGCAGACATTTCATAATCAAACTTGGTAACATCATCAGTGCTAGTCAATATCATTAATGTTTCACTGATGATGTGACCTAGTTTGGGTAATGAAATATCTGCAACAAAACCACCAAGCTCAGAGAGCACCAAGGACTCCTCAAAGAAAACATTGTGGCCCATAGAAGCTATGAAAGAAACTCCGTTTATTTCTAGTTAATTATGTCCATTTTACTTGCATTACAGTATTACAACTTAAGAATGAGACCATCCACGTGCAGAAAAGTACCCTGTATATGTTTGGTCAAATAGATACCAAGAGTGTTGTTTTTATCAATCTCAGTGTCCTGTTGGAAGATGGAGGGATCGTGCAACAGAAAATTTTGTAATTGGTCAGAGTTTCCTAGCTTATTTTCCAGAGAAATGATGTGATACTTCTTTTTGAGCTCATCTGTTTGGATATTTTACTTAATGATTGATGTATTTTATAGAAAATGAGTCAAAATCTATCACTTTTCTTCTCTACATTTAAAAAGAGATAACTTAATTTTTGGAGAAATTTCTCTTAATTCAAAAGCTTTTTCATTTTGAATATTCTTCATGCATAGGTGACAAATGTTTTAGCAAGAATTCCAGTTATTTATAAGGGCTAAAGATCCATGAAGATTGTAGTTTATTATCAGACCAGCAGAAGGACCAATATTTATGTTTCATATCTATTTACAGTATGTGCTTGCTTCTCTCCAGCAAGGACAACTCATTTTCTTGCTTCTTTATACTAATATAGCATCATATTCAATTCACAACCACAAACCAGTCAGTCAAACAGCCCGAATCCTGACCATGACTCAGAAACATCTGGACAAGTAACATCCACACCAATTTAAAGGTCAGTGCTCTGACACACGAGCACAATTCAAAGCACACTGAAGATGTCTCCACGAATGGAGATGAATCGTTTGCAGCCAAATCGCCAAGGTTGGAGATCAAACTAACAGCTCAACTACCATCCTGAGATACTAATATTCAAATGCATTTCATCTAATACCAAGGTTACCTTGCTTCAATGAGGCCAACACTCCAAATTCTGAATAACTGATTACATTTGAGAACAATACTGTGCAGATTAAACACAGATAGGTATACAATATTGCTGGTGAGAATTAATAACTCTTCTCATTAGGCATATCTTACCTAATCTATTTGAAATTTTCCCCTTTGCACAAGGAAGACAATCATAGCAGCAAAAAGGCTTCTCATCTATTTTTTTCTTGAGGTAGCCTGGATAACAATTTTCATTGCATACAGAAAGTGGTAATGCCTATCCAGAAATGGAACCAGGAGAGAGTTCAATAGTTGTACTTTATACACTTGTATTTCACTGTGTATATGATATTCTGACAAATCTGCATAGCTTTTGTAGAAATTCTATATATGGGATTCAATTCAACGTATTATTAGATAGGCACATTTAATGAATGCCACCATAGTAATGTGACATTGTCTATATGTCCTCATGGAACCATGTATTTCCTATGTATTCCTATGTATTTCCATGTTTTCACAAATCCTTAGAGGTTTTCTGAAGGCTTAATTGTTCAAACTGGACTCCTTTCAAATTCCATTTTGGTCAATCTGATTGGTAAATACTGTATCTATGAGGATTCTCAGTCATCCAGGTCATGGTTGTCCCAAAGGTGCTTTTCAAAAGTCAACCAACTTTCTTGGTTTTTTTCCTTGAAAATGTTTGAGAAACATTCAATTCCTTGAGAACTGAAGAAGCTTCTTAGATGAGAAGGAAAAAATTTTCAAGAAAAAAAAAAGTCCAGTTGCCTTTGAAAAGCACCTTTGAGTTGAATCTGATTTGTAATATATCCCACACTTTGCAGGTGAAATTAAACTTTGGAATTATCTGCCTTTTCATTGAGTCCAGTCCTTTCTGCCAAATAGGTCCTGAAAATAAATACTGCAGAGAATTTACTCATGGGATACAGAGTTCCAATTGCATCTAGTCAGTCTTATAGAAATTATGAAATAGACTATGTTTTAATGGTGACAAAGTTGGGATTTTAAAATATGTCTTAGAAAATGTGCTGTCAGAATATAATAAAATTATAGGGTAGCAATGGACAGGAATAAGATATTTCAACTAGTACAGTATCTCAGCATGTCGCTTGTTTATTATTAAATAATTTCCAGCTTTTATAACTCAAAGATGGTTCCCTATGTAGGACAACCTGAGAATGACAGCTGGTAATTTGCGTACATTCAGGAATGCCCATAGATTTCTGGAAAGACAAGTTTAATAACAGAAGCCCTGTGTAATCTGATCTCTGCTCTTTTATCATATTGTATTGCCTTAATTTTATTACTAATGAGTCACTCAAATGATAAAAGTGATTTTTGAAAATGGTAGAGAGGAGGATTTTAGACAGTAGGAAATATCTGATTGAACATGGTCGGCCAGATGATGCTTTCTTCAGAAATCGTGAAAGACTCATCTGGAGAAGTCAGTGGGTCTATCTTTCCAACTTTGACTTTAAGAAAAGTTTTGTTTGGGAATGTGATCCAGTTGATGATATCAAATCCAGTTCCCAATTCCCCCTTTTCATTAAAGAAAACTGTTTCCCCAACACTGTTGTTAAATAAGACTGTTCTCAGGTAAGGATGGAGCTAAATGGAAGCAAATCAAACATAAATGTTTGTGTTTGAATTATGTTGATTCTTTAGCTTTGTGTTTTAACTGTGCATGGTGTCCAATGTTACAT
>NW_015391493.1:18744-20708 GCF_001527695.2 Protobothrops mucrosquamatus
AACTTACAGCAAATTTTCAAAAGGAGAATTATTTTTTTGCCTCAGTTGTTTCTCCTAGGTATTATACAAAATTTGGACGTAAAAGAAACGAATTTGATGTTGTATTGTTTAACTGCTGCCCGTTTGTTGATAGCTCAAAATTGGAAGAGTAAAATTCTACCTACAATGGAAGACTGGAGATTAAAAGTTTCGTACCTTGCTGAAATGGCAAAGATTTCGGCTTACCTGAAGAATAACTCAAATGAACAATTTTTATTAATATGGAGAAGATGGATTGTTTATATTCAAAAGAAGCATAGAGTGGTGGAATATAACTTAGGTTTTTAGTAAACTTGTTTTTCTTTTCTTTTTTTAATATATTTTACCTACTCATGTAGAATAATATACTTTGTGGAGTTAGAGATACTAATATTTGTTTACTTACATCTGAATATTATCCTGGGATTAGGTTTGGGAAGTCCGGGGGGTGGGGGGTGGGGGGGTTTTCATATAGCATTGTGGAATATTTGTGATGTTTTTTTTTATGTTGAAAATAATAAAAATTTTATATTGCAAAAAAAAGATAACTATTACTCAATCAGGTCCATGAATTCTTAATATTTTTACTAACGCATGGTAGGAAAACGAATGCATGACAACATATTGACATTTCTCTTCAGTGTATTTGTAAATATGTCAAAGAATCATTTTATATTAATTGTTCAGATGATTCAGATTGAGGAATAAAGCAAGTAAAGTATGAAAAAATATCCATCTCATCTGCAAACACAGTTTGGATTGCCATTTTAATTCCACATCACAAAATATAATATTCAAGGAAAGAAATTATTATTTGTTATTTTCTAAACATGGCTTTATAAAAGTAAAAAAAATGATGAGTTCATTCAGGGTTGCAAGATTATTGTAATTTAGAATAACATAACTATTAGTATTCTTGATTTTGTTTTCTAGTCTAGACAATCTATCAGAGCTGACATTCATCATAAATTCAGATTGAAGAATAAATCAAGTAAAATACCTAAAATTATCTATCTCTTCTGCAAACACATGGTATGTTGGTCATAATTGTTTGGCTTGCCACTTTATTTCCAAACCACAAAAAAGTAATAAAAAGAAAAGTTGGTTTATTTGTTGTATTTTTGTAAACATGACTTTGTAAAAGAAATAATGGGAGGTAGTTTAAGACTTGCAAGACTCTATTATTGTAACCTTACAATAAAAGAATTATTAATATGTGTGATTTTGGTTTCCTATCCTGGACAATCTGAAAGGGATGACATTAACCTTGCAAATAGGAAAACACTTTCCCTTCCCCTGCCTTAACTTTCCAGAGAATTGGGGAGGAGTGGGTGTTAATCATGAGATGCTTTCTGAAAATACACTTCTGGTTTAGTCTCAAATTTCTTTTATCAGACTTTTTTAAAAATAGGACTGCAGTTCTTCCTCCTGTCTTTCAAGGTTATTCTTACAGTGTATACTTAGTCAAGAAAAAAATCTCACCTGTCATCTTGTAGACATTCAAGATGTTTGCCATGAAGGAACAGATGTCAGAGTTAGGTCCTGCAATAACAGATACTGCCCAGTCTTTGGCATCACACTTATAGTTGGGTATGATTTTGCCACGTGTTGAGAGAAGCTCCATTGAAGCCAAGTAAGTCAATCCTGCCATGAAATAACTGTTAGAGATGTCAATACCCAAACTCATGTTGGATAATATATGCTTATTCTCATTTATCTCCTTTACAGCAAAAACCAAGGCCAGGATATGTTGGTAGTTCTGCAGGAAAAATCTGCAATGAAAGATATATTATGTTTTTTTCTGGGATAATGATAGACCTTATCCCAATAAAAGTCACTGATGTTTCATTAGGGCAGAGAGGCTCTAAGTCTGTGTTCCATGCATGCTCAACAGCTGTTCGGAAAATAATTCAAAGCATGCAACTGTTCCTTAATATTAAGTGAAA
>NW_015391493.1:21922-24913 GCF_001527695.2 Protobothrops mucrosquamatus
CTCCTGACAGTAACATTGACAACATTGCCATCACTACCATGGAAAATTCCATCTTCTTCAAGAAAACACTTTTCACTACATAAGAACCAGTTCTATCTGTAAGAATGAAACATAAGGGGAAAAAACTCTCACTTATTAGAATAAATATTCTTTCTAAGAAAAAAGATTGTTATATCTCTAACATTCTGATCCCACAATTAACAGACCCTTTCAATCTTGAGCTATTCTTTGGTGCTGTACCTGAGAATTCCTGAAAGAGTTGAGAAAAAAACCACATTAATAAGATTGTTTGGGTAATTATAGGGGAAATCAGTGAATGTTTGGTGAAGCTCCTTAGAGAACTGTGGAGAAAGTAGAATGATGATATGTATGGGCTAGGAAAAAAAAGAGCTCATAACTGAAAACTGTAAAAGAGATAGAGAAAAATAATGAAAGCTTGATAAAGCATGATTTTTTCCCAAAGAGCTAAAAAGAAATTGACCCACAATGTTATAGGATCCTGCCCACCTTTGATTTATCTTTTTGATAGGTCTTTAAGCACTTTGATTATTGTATTTTTAATGTAATTAAATCATGACATTTCTTTTTAACCTTTCTAATCTAAGAAGACCTGTGAACTGTGCAGAGTCCTTTGAGATGGGAACAGTGTGTAATACCAAGTGAATATGCAAATAAGAAAGGAATACCATTGGAAGCAACTTTTTATTGGAGCCACATTTACAAAGTGAATCAATCTCAAAATAGAATGTTCTAAGTTCTAGGAGTACCATATTTTTCAATACTGTTTTTATTGCAAAGTAAAAATATAGCTTGGTTCTTTTCACTCATTTTAAATGATTTTTTACTCCATATCCTCAAATTCACATGGTGTGAACCATATATTTTTTTTCTGGCTTGATGAGTGACATGAGCCAACACCAATCAATTTATCCACTATTGATATTTTATAGCCCTGCAACAAATCTCTTTATCAATCCTACATGGGAAATGAAAAAAATAATAATCTACCAGTCACAGGACTCCTTCCTCATTAATTGTGAAATTTGATTGCTGCTACAAATGTTGCTTTTTTATTATATACAAAAACATAACCTGAATCAGTTTCTTTGTAGTAAAGAAATAATGGTCACTTAAAATTATTTATTTTTACTTTGTCCTTTACCAGTACTTTTTTCACCAAATGGACAAATAAATTGAAAAATATGATAATATACAAATACTAAAATAAGAAATTCACTTTTTTATAAAATTTAAATCCTTCCTTCCTTCCTTCCTTCCTTCCTCCCTCCCTCCCTTCCTTCCTCTAGGACTCATCAAATACATCTTTCTAGCAAATAAGACCCATAGTATGCCCATTTTTTTGAGAAAGAAGGCAAACCAGCAAAAAACATTGCTACCCACACTGATCCTCTGAGTTTATATAGACGGGTAGAAAGTTTGTTGGTTTTGAAAGCCACTTGGATCTAAAGAGGAGGTGGCTGAACTCATAGTCCTAAGGACCGATCCATTTTATCAGATTCAATAGATTCAAACTATTCCCAGATATTGAAGCCAGACTGCTCCACAGGCATTGGCCTCCTGGATCTGTGAACAAATTACAACAACTTTGTTTGATAGATGCTAATATAATCAAGAGATGCATGCAGCAACTCAACAAGTGACAACTCTGAGCTACAATTCTCTCCATTTATCTTTTCATATTTAAATATTCTGCAATATCAATAAATATTTAATTGTTTATGGATTGTCTCATTTAATATCCACTCTTTAAAAGACCAATTGAAGTTATGATGTTATTGAAGTACTTCTTAGAGATCCTCATAGTTGTGCTCATTGCAGTTCCATGATCACAAAATTAAAATTAAAATCTTGCTAAGAAAACAGGAAGACATGTCCAGGCAGTCATCTGGAGTCAACAGATTTTCAACCAACATCTAAAAATGGAGATCATTATACGAGCATAGAGGCAGTATACAAAAAAATTAATTATAAACTCTTGATTCAGGAAATGGTGTAGTGAAAATGGACCAATTTTTGTTATGTCTGATTGGTTGTGAATATTGGAGAACGCAATAGCTTATATTTCATCTGGATTCCTATTTTTAGGTCCAGAAAAGAAAGTAAAAAAAAAAAATCAAAAATCAAAGGATGGTAATAGGAAGATAAATGCATTGCCTTATGCTTAATGTCTCCGAAATATCTATCCTATTAGTTATATTAAGTATTACTGAGGGTCCAGAAAGACTAGGTGGAGAGGATTACTTCCATAAAACAAAAGTTCATCTATTAACATGTCCAATGGATGAAATTCACCTTTACCATCCATGCATTCATGCACCTAGACTGCTCTCACAGTGAATCTACACTATTTACACAATAACCTCCCCTCCAAAAGAAAGTTGGAAACTACTATCAAATTCCACAAAGGACTTAACTTCTTAAGAGCTCTGAATTGGATTTTGGTAACTATCATCTTATACTTAAGCCTTCTTCAAAGCATTACCCATGATCCATGAAGACCCAAGACTACAACAAATCTGAACAAATGGCAAGCAAAATGCTGGGCAAAATGTCCAAGGGAAGAAATTGTACTTTATTTGTTGACATGGTTATAAACCTAGGCACATTCCAACTTTAGACAAATATTTATTTTGTGCATTTGTGCATCTGTCTCAGTTTTCTGAAACTGCAAAGACTAGCAGAAAAAGGAAACACAACAGTGAGGAGAGTTTACAGTAAAAGATTCAGAAACATAATTCAGTGTTTTTTAATAAGTTTGTCCTTTCTGTTTAAATCAGGTCTCAGAAGAATAATATAGCATTTTGGGAAAAAGATACAGCCAAGCAACCCCTTTGCTGAAGCCAGAATAGAGAAGATCTCCACCACCACCATGTACTTTCCCTTGGTGCTCAGATAGGTGGGAACAAATGTTACCCAAACGCTGCAAAACACCAGCATGCTGAAGGTAATGAATTTGGCTTCATTGAAGCT
>NW_015391494.1:0-8750 GCF_001527695.2 Protobothrops mucrosquamatus
TTTAGATACTCTCAGTCCTTGAGATGCTAAATAATTCAGCAAATCATTTGTTCCTTTCTCTACATCCTGTTTCTTTTCCCCTGAGAGTAACAAATCATCCACATATTGTATCAAAGATAATTTTGGATCTTTTTCAAATTTCTCCAGGACTTGTTCTAAGATCTGACCAAATAAGTTAGGACTTTCAGTATACCCTTGGAGCAATACTGTCCATCTGAACTGACTTTTTCTTCCTGTGTCCGGGTCTTCCCACTCGAATGCAAACACATCCCTGGATTCAGGATCGAGTGGACAAGCCCAAAAAGCATCCTTTAAGTCAATTACACTAAACAATTGATGCTCTGGTGGAATTTTACTCAATAATGTGTAGGGATTGGCAACCACAGGATGTTGAGATACAATTATTTGATTGACTTTTCTCAAATCAGCTACTAAGCAAAAATTCCCATCAGGTTTTTGAACCGCTAAGATAGGAGAATTATATGGGGACATGGCTGGTTCCAACAATCCATCCTGTATTAATTCTTCTATCACTGGTTTTAACCCTCTTCTACCTTCTAAACTAATCTCATATTGCTTCTGCCTTATGGGCTCCGTGTTTTTGAGAGTAATCTTTATAGGGGTTACTTGCAATCTTCCCCGGTTTCCTTTCGTGGCCCAAACTATCGGAGTTATTTCTTTCTCATTCTGTTCAGTTAATATTAACATCTGTTCCCTGAGTATTTGTATTCCCCACCCCCAGTGTTGGAGTACGTCCCTCCCTAGCAAATTTACTCCAGCTGCTGGGACGTATAATGGTTGGATCTTAGCTTCATAGTTTTTCCATTTCAGAGTTGTTTCTTCTATTTGAGGGACTTCAAAAGATTGTCCGGCTACCCCTGAAATTCTTATTGTACTATTAATTAAATGGCAGCCTTGGGGTATATTTATTAGAGATGTCCTAGAAGCTCCGGTGTCTATTAGAAACACTAATTCCTGTTTTTCGGGTCCCACTTGAATGTTTATCAAGGGCTCTTGGTGGAACCTTAATATCAAGGGCCCCTGACTCCCCTATTCTTCATCTTCATCTATTAGCCTATACACTTTCTGCTCCCTCTCCCTTTCTCTCGCTAGCTGTGGACAATTCCTTGCGAAATGCC
The DNA here is from genome assembly GCF_001527695.2 of Protobothrops mucrosquamatus. NCBI lineage: Eukaryota > Metazoa > Chordata > Lepidosauria > Squamata > Viperidae > Protobothrops > Protobothrops mucrosquamatus. The sequence goes on from NW_015391494.1 coordinate 1,140, forward strand.
CTTCCTTCCCACNATTTTCACCTAGGGTCAAAATCCCCCTCTTTGATAGTAGGATTTCTACTCAAAGTGTAAGTTAGTAAACATTTGGTCATCCTGTGTCCGGAGAATTTTTAGGCAGGAAATCCTTGCTGATTACCATTTGTAGTCACTTTTACATGGGCAGGAAACAGTAAACATTCCTGTTTCATTTTGACATTACCTTGTTACATTTGTGTTACAGTGTTACATTTGTACTAGAGAGACAGTTTCATATAATGGCATTACATTTCTACAATTATTTCTACAATTATTAAAAGAATAACTTTTTTATTTCCTTCACAAGCAAAGCCCCATCCACGGGATGCAGGCAGCATGCAAAACCATGCCACTTCTGGTCCACGGAAAAGCCTCTCTCCATGGAACTGGTGTCTGGTGCTCAAAAGGTTGGGGTCCGCTGGTCTACAGCATGAAAGATAATCAAATTGACTTAACTTATAGGGCTGAAGTAGAATATACAGTGTTATCTTGGTACTCAACTGCTTTGCAACTCATCTAATTTGGTACTCAATGCATTTTGACATGAAAATTTTGTCCCGGTACTCATCATTTGTTTGGTACTCAATGCACAAGCTATAACTTGTTGCTGTCAGCTGCCTTGTGACTCATTACATTATTCCTTATGGGAAAAACCTGCACCATTCTGGATATCCTTTATTATGGGCCATATTAAGGCTTCTGGGAATTGTAGTTTGGCAGTAGCTATAATGCCACAGCTCACTTATCCCTGTGTGAAGGAAATTTTTTATAATTATAAGGATTTGCTTACTCTCATTTATGAATTTCTTGGACTTTTCATTAGGTATTTCCCCTGGTACAAGGAATTAAGTGTGCAATTCTCCAGCCTCTATAGGTTGTTCCATTTGCAAATTTCTGATGGCTGTTATTGCCCCCAAATCTAACTTCCTTTCTTTTTTGAAATTTCCCTGTGCTCTAACAACAACCTTCAGCAAACATTTTCCAATGATCTTTAGAAAAGATTGTTCTTAAAAAGCCTTTTCTTTCTGATACATCTTCAGCTCTTGGAAAAAGGAATAAATCATGGAGATCCGTGACAAATGCTGGGTCCAATTAATCTGCCATTTACAGGTACAGTCGTGTGAAAAAGAAAAGTACACCCTCTTTGAGTTCTATGGTTTTAGGTATCAGGTCATAATAAAAATCATATGGTCCTTAGCAGTTCTTAAAAGTAGGTAAATACAACCTCAGATGAACAACAACACATGACATATTACACCATGTCATCACTTATTTTACAAAAAGAAAGCCAAAATGTAGAAGCCATGTGTGAAAAACTAAGTACAACCCTTAGTGCTTCCATAGGTATGAAGAGGCTAAGTAGCATCCAGGTGTTGCTAATCAAGTGCCCTTGATCAATTGATCATCAGCAAGTGTGACTACCTCTATAAAAGCTGAAGTTTTAGGAGTTTGCTGGTCTCCATCATTGAGGTGTGTGTTAACACAATGCCAAAGAGTAAAGACATCAGCAGTGATCTTAGAGAAGCAATTGCTCCCTATGAATATGGGAAGGGTTATAAGGCCATTTCCAAACAATTTAAAGTCCATCATTCTACAGTGAGGAAGATTATTAACAAGTGGAAAACATTTAAGACAGTTGCCAATCTTCCCAGAAGGGGATGTCCCAGCAAATTCACCCCAAGGTCAGACCGTGCGATGCTCAGAGAAATTGCAAAAAATCCAAGAGTTACATCACAAGACTTCTGGAACACTGTCCTTTGGACAGATGAGACCAAAGTGGAGATGTTCGGCCATAATTCACAGTGCCATGTTTGGTGAAAACCAAACACGACATATCAACACAAACATCTCATACCAACCGCCAAGCACGGTGGTGGAGGGGTGATCATTTGGGCTTGTTTTGCAGCCACAGGACGTAGGCACCTTGCAGTCATTGAGTTGACCATGAACTCCTCTGTATACCAAAGTATTCTAGAGTCAAATGTGAGACCATCTGACAGCTAAAGCTTGGCTGACATTTGGTCATGCAACAGGACAATGATCCCAAGCACACTAGCAAATCTACAACAGAATGGCTGAAAAAGAATCAAGGTGTTGCAATGGCCCAAAGTCCAGACCTCAACCCGACTGAAATGCTGTGGTGGGACCTCAAGAGAGCTGTGTATAAACAAATGCCGACAAACCTCAATGAACTGAAGCAATGTTGTAATGAAGAGTGGGCCAAAATTCTCCATAACTATGTGAAAGACTGATAAAGTGATACAGAAAATGATTACTTCAAGTTATTGCTGCTAAAGGTGGTTCTACAAGCTTTTGAATCATAAGGTGTACTTAGTTTTCACATAGCTTCTCCTTTTTGGCTTTCTTTTTTGTAAAATGATGACATGGTGTAATTTGTCATGTGTTGTTCATCTGAGGTTGTATTTATCTACCTAAGGGCCAGTTGATTTTTACTGTGTCCTGGTATGTAAAACCATAGACCTCAAAGAGGGTGTACTTTTTTCACGACTGTATATACCAATGTTATTTCCAATAATTGAACTCTCTGGGCTCCACCCATGAATGTATAGAATGTTCTTACCCCATTAGAGATATCTTTATTTTGTAAGAGAATTGAATTTAAAAAAAAAACAAAAAAACACAAGCTCTCATCCAACTTGAAGTGAGTCACCCACCAGCCCAAGCTCTGCAAATACAGCTGCAAAAAGCATCAAGAGTCTTAACATGGAAGCCACAGCCTTAATGTCTGTTCCTGAAAAGATTGCTGCTCCATGTGCATAATAGCTTTGCCTTTTGGATTGAACTAAACTGTGCATGGAATAGCAATATGTAGAAATTCTTCATTCCCCCACGGATATGTGTGTGGATATTTGTTTCTATGTGCAAATATAGCACGAAGTAAGATGATGAACTCATAGACTATCCTTTCCCAGCCTGCTGCCTTCCAGAGGACCAAATGTTAATTCCCACTACACTGTGGGCACAATTTTTAGGCAAGTTGTATTTTGGAGGATTAATTTTCTTATTGAACAACTACAGTGCTCTCGGTCAAACCAAAATGCTAATAAACCTCAAACCTGAATATTTAAGAAAGTAAAAGTGAGGTTTTGGCTTTCTTAGGAGAATATCTACAGTGAGGGAAAAATTATTTGATCCCCTGCTGATTTTGTACTTTTGCCCACTGACAAAGAAATGATCAGTCTATAATTTTAATGGTAGATTTATTTTAACAGTGAGACAGAATAACAAGAAAAAAATTCAGAAAAACACATTTCAAAAAAGTTATACTGTTAAACGTCCTCTTTGAACTGAGCTGACAAGCCAGGAAAACAGGAACGCCAAACCATCAAGTGTTTATTGAGTTCACACATTGAAACAAAGTTAGCACTGGGAGTGGTTTTCTCCCAGTGCCTTATATACAGTTGTCACGCCCCAGTCACGCCCTAAGCACACCACACCTTCAGCCACCCCACCCTACTCATCAGGCCCTTGTAAAAGGATTCAGCTGGCTATCAGCTAACCCCACCCCATAGCACGCTATCTGCTCCAGGCTTCTGTCAGGCTCCGGCAAGGTCCATACAAAACTCACAACTCGCCTCCCAGGCAACAGCCAGGCTCCAGTAACGTTCGTGAGGCAAGGTTCGTTCGCCTGCCCGCAGCAAACCTGTTCCCAGGCACTGCTTGCCTTTGAGCTGGCTGTCGGCTCATCGAGGCGCGTCGGGATGATGTCACCGGGTATGCGACGCCGACGGCCGCGTGTATCTGAGGCCGGAGCAGCTATGGTGGCAGGCAGGCAGGAGCCTGCAGGAGGAGAGCGGAGCGGTTCCAACCAAGTTAGCTGGCCTCGTGGGGCGTGACATATACATTGATTTGCATTTTAATGAGTGAAATAAGTATTTGACCCCTTCTCAAAACATGACTTAGTACTTGGTGGGAAAACCCTTGTTGGCAATCACAGAGGTCAGACGTTTCTCGTAGTTGGCCACCAGGTTTGCACACATCTCAGGAGGGATTTTGTCCCACTCCTCTTTGCAGATCCTCTCCAAGTCATTAAGGTTTCGAGGCTGATGTTTGGCAGCTTGAACCTTCAGCTCCCTCCACAGATTTTCTATGGGATTAAGGTCCGGAGACTGGCTAGGCCACTCCAGGACCTTAATGTGCTTCTTCTTGAGCCACTCCTCTGTTGCCTTGGCTGTGTGTTTTGGGTCATTGCCATGCTGGAATACCCATCCACGACCCATTTTCAATGCCCTGGCCGAGGGAAGGAGGTTCCCACCCAAGATTTGACGGTACATTTTGTCCCTTTGATGCAGTGAAGTTGTCCTGTCCCCTTAGCAGAAAAACATCCATAAAGCATAATGTTTCCACCTCCATGTTTGATGGTGGGAATGGTGTTCTTGGGTTCACAGGCAACATTCCTCCTCCAAACACAGTGAGTTGAGTTGATGCCAAAGAGCTCGATTTTGGTCTCATCTGACCACAACACTTTCACCCAGTTCTCCTCTGAATCATTCAGATGTTCATTGGCAAACTTCAGATGGGGCTGTACATGTGCTTTCTTGAGCAGGGGGAACTTACGGGTGCTGCAGGATTTCAGTCCTTCACAGTGTAGTGTGTTACCAATTGTTTTCTTGCTGACTATGGTCCCAGCTGCCTTGCGATCATTGACAAGATCCTCCCGTGTAGTTCTGGGCTGATTCCTCACTGTTCTCATGATCATTGAAACGCCACGAGATGAGATCTTGCATGGAGCCCCAGACCGAGGAAGATTGACAGTTATTTTGTGTTTCTTCCATTTGCGAATAATCGCACCAACTGTTGTCACCTTCTCACCAAGCTGCTTGTCGATAGTCTTGTAGCCCATTCCAGTGTTGTGTAAGTCTACAATCTTGTCCCTGACATTCTTGGACAGCTCTTTGGTCTTGGTCATGGTGGAAAGTTTGGAATCTGATTGATTGATTGCTTCTGTGGACAGGTGTCTTTTATACAGGTAACAAGCTGAGATTAGGAACACTCCCTTTAAGAGAGTGCTCCTAATCTCAGCTCGTTACCTGTATAAAAGACACCTGGGAACCAGAACTCTTGCTGATTGATAGGGGATCAAATACTTATTTCACTCATTAAAATGCAAATCAATTTATAACTTTTTTTAAATGTGTTTTTCTGGATTTTTTTATGTTATTCTGTCTCTGTTAAAATAAACTTACCATTAAAATTATAGATGGATCATTTCTTTGTCAGTGGGCAAATGTACAAAATCAGCAGGGGATCAAATAATTTTTTCCCTCACTGTACGTGTGCACAATTTTGGGGCAACTATTAGTGTGCAGAATTATGCAACTAAATGAAAAAAAATTGCCAATCTCGTTTATTTGCTTCTATTAAAGTGAGAATAACTCAAAATGTACAAATAAACATTTGACATTTCAAAAAAAAAATATCAGTGACCAATATAGCCACCCTTCTTTTCAATACAGTCATAAGCCTTCCATTCATGGAGTCTGTCAGTTTCTTGATCTGTCGATGATCAACGTTTTGTGCAGCAGCAACCACAGCCTCCCACAGACACTGTTCAGAGATGTGTACTGTTTTCCTTCACCGTAAATCTCCCATTTAAGAAGGGCCCACAAGTTCTCAATAGGGTTTAGGTCAGGTGAGGAAGGGGGCCATGTCATTATTCTTTCATCTTTAAGGCCTTTACTGGCTAGCCACGCAGTAGAGTACTTCAATGCATGTGATGGAGCATTGTTCTGCATAAAATTCATGGTCTTCTTGAAAGATACAGACTTTTTCCTGTACCACTGCTTGAAGAAAGTGTCTTCTAAAAAATGGCAGTAGGTTTGGGAGTTGATTTTGAGTCCATCTTCAACCCGAAAAGGTCCAACTAGCTCATCTTTAATAATACCAGCCCATACCAGTACCCTACCTCCACCTTGCTGGCATCTGAGTCGAAGTGGAGCTCTGTGCCTGTTACTGATCCAGCCACGGGCCCATCCATCTGGTCCATCAAGAGTCACTCTCATCTCCTCAGTCCATAACATTTTTGAAAAATCTGTCTTCAGATATTTCTTGGCCCAGTCTTGCCATTTCAGCTTATGTGTCTTGTTCAGTGGTGGTCAGGGTTCAGCCTTCCTTACCTTGGCCATGTATCTGAGCAATGAACACCTTGTACTTCTGGGCACTCCAGGTAGGTTGCAGTTCTGGAATATGACAGCACTGGAGGGTAATGGGTTCCTGGTAGCTTCACGTTTGAGTCTTCTCAAATCTTTGGCAGTTAATGTGCGTCTTTTTTTCTCAACACATTTCTTGTGACCCTGTTGACTATTTGCAACAAAACGTTTGATGGTTCTGTGATCACACCCCAATATCTTAGCAATTTCAAGAGTGCTGCATCCCTCTGAAAGACTTCTTACAATGTTTGACTTTTCAGAGTCAGTTAAATGTCTTTTTTGGCCCATTTTGCCTGAGGATAAGAAGCTGCCTAATAATTATGCACACCTTGATATAGGGTGTTGATCTCCTTAGGCCACACCCTCCCTCATTACACAAATACACATTACCTGATATGCTTATATCCACTAAGTATTCAAGTTTATACTGTACAGCTTGGAGGTGGAAAATATGCATGAAAATGATACAGTCAAAATACTCACTTGCTTAATAATTGTGCACACAGTGTATATTGATAGCAGTGTCTTCTGACCTGGCAACCTCCCACTGTGTTAGTGTTAGAATCCTAAGCTTTATGAATGACAGGTGTGAAAGGAAAAAATATCTTAATAATTCTTTCTGTATAAATCAAGCATATTTCTTTGATAGTTAATTAAAATAAAGGTTGGTGTCTGCTGAGAAATACTTAGCAAAAGAAAGAACTGTGACCTTTGCAGTAGATGGTGAAAGATTGTGGTTGGCACACATTTCCTAATATAAGCAGAACAAGGAACAAGAAAGTAAAAGGATTGAGGAACTGAACCTTGTCCACGGGTACAATGACACGAGTAAGAACGGTAGTGAGGAAAGTAGTGGTTAGAGCAAGGACAAGGAAGAACAGGAAACGGGCTTGGTAGCCAGGGCAACAGAGCAAGAATAAGGAACTAACCCGGTGGTCAGTTCCAAGAAGAAGGAACTAAGAAAGGTGCTGTTCCAGAAAGTCATGTGTTGATTGTTTTAACAAGAACAGGGAAGTAGGACAACATCTGTGTAGTCCTGGAAGTCATGTGTGTATGTAAATGTAAGGTATAAAAGAAGGACATTGAAATTAAGTCATTGCCATTTGGCCACAGCCGTCACACTTAATGACTACTTGTCCATCTAGCCCTTATTGCAATAAGTTGTTGAAATGTAAGTACTGAATTTGTGTTAAATTGAAATAAACCTCTGGATCCTAAAGTGAGAATTTTTGAGATTTGAGATTTTTGAGATTTTATTAAATTTATACCCCGCCCTTCTCCCGGAGGACTCAGGGCGGCTTACAGCCAGTTTAAAACAGTGATACAATACAAAATTTAAAAAGATTAAAAATAACTATTTAAATTTGGCCGCTTCTACTAAAAATTTAATTTAAAACCCCTTTAAAATACCCCTAGGCCAGTCCTG
>NW_015391494.1:11126-12704 GCF_001527695.2 Protobothrops mucrosquamatus
GCGGGCAGATGTCAACAAGGGGTACTCCCCCTTCCGTGCCCAGCCAGGTCTCGGTGATACCTGCCAGGTCCGCACCCCCCTCTTGTATAAGATCTTGAATGAGGGGGGCTTTGTTCACCACTGACCTGGCATTGCATAGCATCAGCCGGTGATCCCGGGCCTGGGGATCTAAGTTCCCTGGAGACCGAGTAGAGCCCTGTTGTGTGTTGTCTCTTGTTTCTCTTTAACAAGTTTTTTCCCTGATACAGGTTAGCTGTGGATTATGTAAAAATGCAATGCAGTTGGGGGGAACCAAACTGGGAAAGGTAGGCAATAGGCCTACTAGGAGTCCCAATCATCAAGAAAAGGAATTGGAATCAGAGGATTGTGTGTCTCTGTGTGTAAAGCTACTTTCAAATTACTATCCTTATTGCTGTGTGCTGTAAACACTCCATTGTAAACTAGATGAATCTACAATCCATGTATCTGTAAGTTCTTTGCATTCTTTCCTGATCCACCAATCTAATTGGCTTTGGAGAGGAGTGTACAGTATGTGTCCACTATGATTATTACAAGAATTGTGGACATTTGATATAAGCCTCTTTTTTCTTTTGTTAAATAGAAGGGTCTTGCCCAACTAGAAATGATAGGTTGGATTTGGATGTTGGAATTTTTGCAGCTATTGAAAAATAAATCTGAGGGTTGGTATGACATAACAGTCAAAGAAAATTGAACTACAAATCAAGAAATCTCTGCTCTGAATTTTCTTTGCAATCATCTTCATGCTATCCTCAGCAAGGCACTCTCTCTTACTTTCAGTTTTGCAACACCATTCACTCACCAATATGGATTTTAATAATACCAAATTACATCAATAACATGTGGAAAGGATTACTCATGGAAGAAACAGTGCAAATGGATTTTTTTTCCTTTTTATTAAAAATATATATATATATAAAATATATATATATAAAAAACAATGCTAAAAACCGACAATTGATTCCTGGGAGTGTTCATGGTAAAAGCATACGAACGTAAATGAGCACCAGGAAAAACAAAACCTTTAAAAAGTTTAAAAAGTTTTAATAAATAGTGCCAGGCACCTTCTATGGGGAGGAGGAGGGGGGAGTCCAAGGGTATGGGAGAACAGGAGAAAGACCGCGTAGAGGATGAGGCACGGGCGCAGGAGAAGGGGGAGAGCAGCGCAAACGGTGTAGTGACAGGCACACACCCCCGGCCAATCGATGGGGGGGAAAGAAGAGAGCCCATGCCAGCCTCCCCGCGAGAGAATGAAAGGGTTTTGACTGAGGTTAGAAGAGGGTTGGAGGGTGTGGGAAGAATGTTCCGACAGGAGGGGGGGGGATCAGGCAGGTAGGGGACGGTATCCAATGGATAGAACAAGAGGTAGGGTGGACAGAAGGAAGGAGGGGGAAGTTAGGAGTAGGGGGGGAGTAGAACAACATCGCCCCATTTCGAGGGCGTTTACCTGCTCCCGTGCGTTTGCCGCACGGGCGTGCCAGGTGACTCCGGTGGGGAGAGTGAGGAGGGAGGTTAATAGTGTGGGAGAGGAGGAGAAGGATTGGATGAAGGAGGAGGTAT
>NW_015391494.1:15708-18089 GCF_001527695.2 Protobothrops mucrosquamatus
GGAAGGTGTGGGAAGAGGAGGAGAGGGAGAAAGATGCTGCTCTGTTTTGGGAGCAGTCACGCGCTCCCGTGCAGCCGTGCTGCGTGGGAACAGAGAGACCTTGATTGAAAGAAGGGGGGGGATGGAAGGTGTGGGAAGAGGAGGAGAGGGAGAACGACGGGGAGAGAAGGAGAACACGGCCCCGCCCTAGGGGTGATCGCATGCTCTCGTGCGGCCACCTCATGAGTGTGGGAAATGGCTTTAGCGGGGAGAGAGAGAGGAGAGAGGGGAGAGATGAAGGGTATGGGATACATGGAGGAGATGGAAAGGGGGGGAAAAGGCTGAATGGGTGGAGAGGTGTGCCTGCAGAGCAAGGTAGGGCAGATGTGTGCTCCCGACTGGTTAATGGGGGTGAAGTATGCGAGTATGCAAGTTGCGCAGGGATAGGAACAGCGCAGGTGAGTTAGCTAAGTAGAACGAAAGCGGGGTGGGAATGGCGATTGGCTGGTGGAGCTTCGTGGTAGCGCCCACGGGCCGGGCGCAAAGGTGGCTTGATTATAAGAAGCGTGCTCCCATTGACCTACATAGATCCCTGAAGATGCCAGCAGTGAGCCGGTGAAAGCTTGGGTCGTAATTTATTAAAACTTTTGTAGTTTTTTTACTTTCCTGGTGTTCACTCTTGTTTATATTCTTACCATGTATGCACCCAGGAATCAGTCATCGGTTTTTAAGACTGTTTTTAAGATATACACGCTCACACGTGAAAGAGGGGAGGAATAAGTCACCGAGCCACCCCACGCTAGCGGCGACAGCCTGACCACCCCGCCCTGCAACCCAGGCAGGTCCGAGCCAGGGAGGAGATAGACATGGGGGTAAGGAGAAGGGGACTAACAGGGAGAACAAAGGAAAGGAGAAGGATAACGCAAGGGACACGATCGGTGGGAGAAGAAGAGGGGGAGGTGCGAAGATTGGTAGGGAGGAAGAGGGCCTCAGACGGATAGTTACCCGCTCGTATACGAGGGAGGGGGGGAATAAGCCATCGAGCCGCCCCGCGTTAGCGGTGGCGGCCCGACCACCCCACCCTGCAACCCCGGCATGCCCGAGCCATGGAGGAGACAGATATGGGGGCAACAAGGAAGGGGCCGATGAGGGAAACGGAGGAAAGAGGAGGTGGGGGATACGGACAGCAAGGGAGGAAGGGACAACGCAGAAGCGGGTAGGGAAGCAGAGGCCCCCAAAAAGGTAGTCACTCACATGAAGGAGGGGGGGAGGGAACCACCGGGCCGCCTCACGGCAACGGTGGCAACCCAACCACCCCATCCCACTCAATCGTATATGAAGGAGGAGAGGAGGAAGCCACCAAGCCGCCCCTCGGTAGTGGCGGCGGCCCGATCACCCCACCCTGCGACCCCGCCATGCCCGAACCAGTTAAACACATGGGGCACCCCCCTGGGAGTCAGCGACCGGGCCGAGAATGGTAGACAGGGAAAGGAGAGGATACGATCCAGACAGGATGGCACTGGCAAGAGGGACGGATACGGGGGGGAGGAGAGGAGGGCCGACGAAGAGAACGAAAGGAAGGAGGAGGCGAAGGGGGAGGATGAGCCTAGCCGGCCCAGGTGGAACGAGCGGAAGAACGACGGGGGCGGAGTGCGGGGAGGCATAGGGGACACGGGAGGCGCAATCGCAGGAAAAAGAGGGGGAAATGCCCGTGAGAATGACAGCGAGGTGGCAAAAGCCAGCGGGAGCCCAGGAAAGGGAATGGGTACCCCGAGCCAGGTGGGCCCGACCAGTGCAAAGAACAAGGGCGCAGGACCACACGGGCAGGTGGGGCAGGGGATACGACAGAGGAGAGTGGGAAAGGGAAGTACCCTACCCACCCCCAGCCCGCGAGCAAATGAGCCAGGTAGAGGTGACCGTATGGATAAGTATTGCTGGATAGGAACAACTAGCGGAGGGAAAACCACCGCCGGAGCGCAGCTGGTGCAATTAGGACCGGTAACGAGGTCCAGGGGCCGTGTGCAGGCCAGGTTTGACCTATAAAAGACTCTCCCATGGACTGGCCTTCTAAGCCCTGATGATGTCAGCAGGATGCTGACGAAAGCTTGGCGTATGTATAGTGGCATTAAACTCTTATAGTTTGATGATTTTACCCTGGTGTTTATTTTATTTATTTATTATTGGCATATATATATATATATGCCAATATATATATATATATATATATATATATATATATATATATATATATATATATATATATATATATATATATATATATATATATATATATATATATATATATATATATATATATATATATATATATATATATATATATATATATATATATATATATATATATATATATATATATATATATATATATATATATATATATA
>NW_015391494.1:21074-26048 GCF_001527695.2 Protobothrops mucrosquamatus
TAGTCTCCCAATTTAATTCTTTACTCTTTGTCAGAAAAAAGAAATTTGGATATAAAAATATTTCGCAGTTGCGACTTGAGCCTGCTCTATGCCCCTAGTTGGGGGCGGCAAGGCAAGAGATATTGTAAAAAGAGTAAAACTGCAGTATGGCAGTTGAAAATGTCAAGGTGTTCACAATCAGACCGATCTGTCTGACCTCCCTATATATATATATATATGAATGACAAGTTATAAAGCTAAAAATTCGACTCTTGGGTAAATCCATGATAAAACATGATAAAACCAATAAATATCGATCACCAAGAGGAAAGTAATAAATAGTAAAAAATTTAATGAGCCAAGCTTTCGTTGGGCCCACCCAACATCATCAGGGCTTTAAAAGTAGTCACTGGGAAAGAGCTTTTATAAGATGTTAACAGCCTGCATCCGGCTTCTGGAACGTGTCACTGGACCCAGCTGTTCGTGTTGTATCCTAGATGCATTACCTACATCAACGCATGATGTTTTTCCATACCTCCTCCATATTTTACCGTAAGTGTTCTCCTCGTTAACTTCAGGGGTGGAATGAATTCTGTGTGTGGCACTATGCTCTGGGGGGGTGTGAAGTTCTTCTTTGATCTCACTGTTAAATTCCTCCGTCCCTTACAAACGTGATCCAAGTGTGCCATCTCCTCCTTGCCCCCATCCCCAGACGCGGTGGTGTATAAAATCAGGTGCATGGACTGCCCACGTAATTACGTGGGCGAAAAATCTAAGAGGTTGAAGACTCGCCTGCACGAACACGAGTTGGCAGTTAAGAGGGGTGAGCAACACTCACAGATCTGGTCTCATATGGCTGAGAATGGCCACCGTTTTAATTTTGACCAAGCTCAGGTCCTAGCGAGTGATACCACCAAAGGGGGCTGACTATTGAAAGAGGCATGGTTCTCTGGGAAGGACTCCATCAACCGGCATGTGGATATGTGCCCGGCACAACAAACGTTAAGAACTTGGCACACAAACCGGCCCCCCAGTCGCCGGAGAGGGTTGATGCATGGACTGTACCCAGATCGAGAGAGAAACATGGCTACCACTTTATTACACAACCGGATTGGCATGGGCTTGGATACCCCCCCATCAGCTATATCCCCTGGCCCCGTGAGGGACCGACAGCAACTTCCACAGACCTCCTTAAAAATCGCCCCGGGTAGTAAATTGGGTAAACACACTATGATGACTCGAGCCCGTCAGAAGAGGGAAAGGGATTCCCAGTCTATGAACGAGGATGGCTCCTGTGGTCGGGGGGAGGAAGGGATCGTTATGGCATCTGTGAGAGGAGACGAAGGTATGAGCAGAGATCTTGGGAGTTGCTCCCCTTATCAGATGGGGGTGGCGTCTGGGGATGGGGGCAAGGAGGAGACGGCACACTTGGGTCACGTTTGTAAGGGATGGAGGAATTTAACAGTGAGATCAAAGAAGAACTGCACCCCCCCCCCCAGAGCATACCCGGGTAAGGGAGGGAGCACTCCCCCTACATTGGCAGGGCTATGGATGGAAATGAATGGCGAGGTGGGGACGATGTGCGTTGGGGCGCGTCCCATGCCACCAGCGACCCCTCGGGATGGCCCGGGGAGAGGTCTAGACGCAGCCGCCACGCCCACGCCCACGGAAGAAGGAGTGGGTGATAGGCCTGGGGGTAGGGAGAAGGAGGGGAGGAAGGGGATGGGAGTGACTTGGGGAGTGTCAGGAGTTGGCGTGGCAGAGACGCTCGTGGAAGAAGGAGTGAGCAGTGAGCTCGGGGGTAGGGAGAAGGAGGGGAGGAAGGGGATGAGAGTGGCCTGGGGGGTGTTAGGATCTGGTGTGGCGGAGACGCTTGGTATGAATGAGACGGCTGAGGAGGTTACTAGAAACGAGAGGAGGGGGAAGGAGGTTGGAATGCGCGTGGTTAGGAAGGGACACATGTACGAGAGAGGAGGCACTCCCCTTACATCGGGAGTGCTACAAGTGGAAGTGAGTGGCGAGGGGGCGATGACGAGCATTGGGATGCGGTCCACACCGCCAGTGGCCGCCCCTCGGGATGGTTTGGGGGAAGAGCTAGATGCAGCCATCGTGCGCACCCCCATGGATGGAGGATCAAATGTTGGGGTTGGGGGTAGGAAGGAGGAGGATAGGGGGATGGGAGTCTGGGGGGAAGTGAGATTCAGTGGGGCTGAGGCACACGGTGTGAATAAGGTGGTAGAGGAGGTCACTGGAAACGAGAGAAAGGGGAAGGAAGTTGGAACACGTAGGGTTAGGAAGAGAGATGGGGGCAATGGGCGACAAAGGGGTACCCTGGGCATAGAACTGAATCCTCCCCCCCGGTATACGAACAAGGAAGGGAAGGAGCAAAGGTGGGGAAGAGGGAAGCAGGGACATGTCAGCTGGTGATATGACAATTAGGAGCCGAATGCAGGAGGATCGGTTGGGCCCAATCACGAGGTCTAGGAGTCGGGTGCAAAAGGCACCACTCCTATAAGTAGCCATCCCATCGACTGCTAATCACCCTGATGATGCTGGCAGGAAGCCGGCGAAAGCTAGGTGTTTTTAACTTTATTAAAACTTTTTATAGTTTTAACAACCTCCTGGTGGTCTCACAGTTTGTGGTTCCCGAATATATATATATATACGTATGTATATATGTATATATATAAATTGTCTCTGAGTTTGTGAAAGTTTCGGCAAATTTTGTCTAAGCAAATATCCATCTATTTTTGACCTATCTAACTCCTGCATCTTACACAAATTAGAATAAAAATTGTGAAAACATTTTTTGATGTGTTCGTTATCAGTTATTACCTTCACATTTTTTTTCAATCATTCTCTTTTCCCTCTCCTTTCCTAATCTATATGCCAACCATCTCCCTGGTTTATTTGCAAACTCAAAATGTCTTTGCTTCACATAACTCAATTTTGTTTCTATTTCTTGGACTGTTAACATAGACAGTTGTTGGCGTAGTAAGTTAATTTGGTGCAGAATTTTAGGGTCTGTGGGTGACTTTTGCAGATCAATTTCTTTCTGTCTGATTGCATCAAGTATCTTTTGGGTCTTTTCCAAAGATTTTTTTCTTCTCTAACCAATTGTATTGTATAAAATAACCCCTCATAACTGTCTTACTAGCTTCCCAAACCGTTATTAGATCTGTCCCTTTACCTAAATTATTATCAAAATATTCATGCAATTTCTTTTTAAAGTCCTTTACAGTTGTCTCCTTTTGTAAAATAGATTCATTTAATCTCCATCTATAACTCAAACTCTTTTTTCTAAGGACCAAAACAACTGGGTTATGGTCAGAAAAAGATTTACTGTAGGTAGGATGTCAACTTTCAAAATTCTATTTGCTAAGTTTTTAGAGGTCCATATCATGTCGATCCTTGAGAAAGATTTGTGCCTTTCTGAAAAAAAGGTATATTCTCTTGCAGAGCCATTTGTATGCCTCCATGAGTCTATTAGCATTAAATTGTCCATCATTTCAAAACATGACTTTGGTAGTTTGCCCTGGGATGGTTTGATCCCCTTAGCAGATGTTCTATCCCAAAGTGGCAAAGTCACTTCATTCCAGTCCCCCAGCATAAGCCAATTTTCATATGAAAAAGGCAAGAGTTGGTCCATAAGATACTCAAAAAATTGCTTTTTTTTCATTTGGCACATAGAGACCAATCACTATTGATTTTATTCCATTAAATTCAATTTGCACTATTAGGAATCTACCATATTCATCTAATAAAAGTAGCCTAGGCTTAAATTGGGGTTTTTGTATATAAAACCACTCCATTTATCTTTTTTGATGCAGCAGATACAACTTCCTCCCCTAGTCTTTTATTTATTAGATACTTCTCTTGTTTTTTAATATGTGTGTTCTTGAAGACAGATTATATCAGCATTAAGTTTTCTCAAATAATGAAATACTTTTTCATGCTTGGATGGGGCATTAGCCCCATTGATATTCCATGTAATGAGTTTACCTTCCATCTTTAAATTAAACATCAGATTCCTGTATAGACACCTCAGTCATCTCTTCTTCAATATCAATTTTTCGAAGCTGGTCTGCTTTCCAAAGACTTATCCAACTCCATCTCATCACCTGGCTCTGAAATTAATTTATGTCTGCTCAAAAACTCATTCGCTTTATCTATAGAGTTCAGTCAAAATCTTTGTTCACGGTATGTAAGTGTCACTCCCTCAAGCTTATCCCAACGAAAGGGGATTTTTCTCATCTTCAGAATATGGGGCATCTGTAGCAATCTAAAGATTGTGATCTTCAAATCTGATGACGTCCGCCGTAAGTGAAACTTGCAGTCATGATATTAAACCAGTTTAATATTAAATCAGGGTACCCCAAGGTTCTGTTTTAGGCCCAGTACTCTTCAACATCTTCATAAACGATCTAGATGAGGGGGATAGAAGGGGAACTCATCAAATTTGCAGACAGCACTAAGCTGGCAGGAATAGCTAACACCCCAAAAGATAAGCTCAAGATCTAGACAGATCTCGACAGACTCGAATACTGGGCCCTATCTAACAAAATGAAATTCAGTGGAGAGAAAAGTAAGGTTCTACACTTAGGGAAGAAAATCCAAATGTACAGGTACAGATTAGGTGAAACTTGGCTCAATAGCAATAACTGTGAGAGGGATCTTGGAGTCCTAGTGAACAATCACTTAAATAGGAGCCAGCAGTGTGCGGCAGCAGCCAAAAAAGCCAATACAATCCTAGGCTGCATTAACAGAGGGATAGAATCAAGATCACATGAAGTTGATTGCCAGTGGCCTTCCGGGTGCGCTTTAAGGTGTTAGTTACCACCTTTAAAGCGCTTCATGGCATAGGACCCGGCTACCTCCGAGACCGCCTTCTGCCGCAGATTCCTTCCCACAGACCGGTACGCTCCCACAGAGTGGGTCTCCTCAGGGTGCCGTCGGCCAAGCAGTGCCGGCTGGCGACCCCCAGGGGGAGGGCCT
>NW_015391495.1:0-1260 GCF_001527695.2 Protobothrops mucrosquamatus
TTGTTCTGATATCGACTGATTTACTTATTGACTGTAACAAAACTAAAATTTTCCCTAGAACTTTGACGGATCATAGTATGGTATGGATAGAGATTGGTCAAAAAATAAAGAGGAAATCTTGGAGAATAAATGAAAATTTGTTTAATTATGAGGATAAAGTCAAGGCTTTGAAGGAATCTATGGAAGAGTTCTTCCAACTTAACATGAACAAGGAAACTTCTATAAACATTGTTTGGGATGCTGGCAAGGCTTACCTAAGGGGAATATTAATTGCTATGAATAATGCATACAAACGTAAGCAAACACAGACCAGATTTAGTTTGGAAAAAGAAATTGGGATTAAGGAAAAATTATTATCGCAACAACCAACAGATACTAACCTAAAAAATTCTATTAAAATGCTTAGAAATCAATTTAATTTATTGATTGCCGATCAGGTGGCCACCAACTTGAAGTATATTAAACATAATACATTTGCTAATGCAAATAAACCGGGGAGATGGTTGGCCTACCAATTACGTAAGAGACAAAAAGCGAGGCTTATATCTAAAGTTTTGGTCAAAGATCGTGAAATTCACCAACAAGAAATGATTAAAAAGGCATTTACTGAATTTTATTCACATCTATATTCCTCAGAGACTATAAACAGTAAAGATATTGATAAATATTTACAATCCTCATCTATATATAAACTTACACTGGAGCAGCAGAAAATTATGAATGAAGAGATTACTACAGATGAAATTTTAAAAGCAATTAAACAATTGAAAGCTGGTAAAGCCCCTGGAACGGATGGTTTAATAGCAACTTATTATAAGTCTTTGTCAGCTATATTGTTACAACCTTTAAAAATTTTATTCAATAGAATTATGTTGGGAGAACAAATACCTCAATCTTGGACAAAAGCTTTTATATCTTTGATACCGAAGGATGACAAAGAAATTTTGGAACTTAAAGATTACAGACCTATCTCTTTGTTGAATGTGGATTATAAAATTTTTGCAAAAATTTTGGCCAATAGACTGATGCAGATATTGCAACATTATATACATGATGATCAGACTGGTTTTATATCTGGGAGATACATGAAGAATAATATTAGGCAAATTGTAAATCTACTGGAATATTTGGACAAGAATAATCAAATATCTTCGGCTTTTATCTTTCTTGATGCGGAGAAGGCTTTTGATAAATTGGAATGGCAGTTTTTAAACAAAATGTTGGATTATATGAACTTTGGAGATCAATTTAAAACAGCCA
>NW_015391495.1:3892-16875 GCF_001527695.2 Protobothrops mucrosquamatus
ATCATCTAATTGATAATACAGTATAACATTCTTATTTTCTACTAATTTCCAAATGTCTTAAATTTAATGACCAAAATTCCCCTTATTTCAACATCAAATACTTCCTCTCTTTTTCTCTTAATATCTACTATCTCATATTTAAACTAATACAGTTCTTATTTTATCAACTATGTAAAGACATGTTTATTACATTTATCAAAATGTTTTAGCTTATATATATCTTAATTACTTTTATATTCAATCTTTATAGGCAATCAATATCCTATTTATTTGTTTTCCCCAATTTTTAATTTCCCATCAATATTCAAATTTAACTTTTGATATTTTTATAGTTTTCTTTATCTCAATTCATAGCATAATCTAGTATTCAAAGTACACATCTTGTCTGTTTGAGTATATTCTATTTTAATTAATAACATAACATCCTCACTAATAAATCCAAACCCCAATTTTCTTCAGCCTTATTCTATCTTTCTTTCTTTGCCAACTCATCTTCCATGTCCATGGTTTTAAATCATCAAATAGATCTCCCTCTGTTATTGTATATATTATTTGAAATAAAAGAGACCATCCAATCGCCATTCTTTTGGAAGGACTAACAAATTGTCTCTCTATTATTCCATCTCCCCACAGTTGTCATGGAATGTTTATCTTCCCTTCAGTCTGTTCTTCTTCTTGCTCCTCAGATTTCTTCTTGTTTATATAGAAAGTCTTTTCCATTTTCAGTGTTATCAGTCCCTTTTGTGGGTTTTCCATTAACTGTGTTTGTTGGTCCATTGAATCCTCTATTATAGTGTTTGATTGTTCCACTTCTTCTGTTGTGTTCTATGTATTTGATTCTTTAATTGCAGTCAAAGTTAGGGTTTGAGTATCTAGGCTGACATCTTGTTCTTTTCTATAGAGTCTTATTTCATCAGAAGCTGTAAGAATAGTTTCATGAATTGCTTTCAACATAGAAAGAATCTGTTCCTGATCTTCATCCATATTCTCTTAGTGGTGTATCAAATTAAAAACTTTACAATCAGGGGATGAAAATAATTTTATCACTGGGTATAGAATACAACTGAGCTTCTCACAGCTGATATCTATCAAGGTTGAAGGAGTCTTATCTGTAGTCTGGGCTTCAAGCCAAGTCTCATTTAGACAATAACAGGTTGTAGTATCAGATTTAGCCACAAGATGTTACCAATGCCATTTAAGGTTTTTTAAGTCCAAAATTTTTATAATTCTTTTTCCAATTTTACTTCTTTTTTGTAAGTAAAAACCCAAATTTTCAATAGGGATAAGAAATCTTTTGGTCCCCAAATTTTAGAAACATATAAATCCAGTTAAAATAAGGTTATTCTTTCAATGTTTTAAGCTCCTCTGGATAGTCAGTCACTACTGCTCTTAGAGGGTGGGATAGGATTTCCCTTCCCTCTCTCCACAGGGGGAAAAATACTTTGGGCAGCTTATACAGGTAGAAAAAATAGTTAGAATTGAAGAGAGGTTCAGATCTCACCCAGTTTCATCCGCGCTGCTTTAGAAGTGCCTGGTGGTAAGTTTGACTTTGGCTGTCTGCAGTCTAGTGACGGGCCATATTTCTATGGCCAGTCTTTTGTCTGCCAGTTTGGAGGGCTACCCCGGATCAAGAAGAAGGGCTACCATCCTCCAGTGATCAAGCGGGGATCCCCTCCTTGCTTGTCGCCCCTACAGGGTGACTTTTGACCCTTTCCAGGGTCCCCCAACATGCAAAATTGAACACGGAAGACGGAGCTCACCTTTCAGCAGCTGCAGCAGATGCGATAGCAAACTGGAAGTCCAACTTTCTGATGTTTCTACTGACTTCTGTTATTTCTAGGCACTTGATTATCCAGTCACGTGGCAGACAGTTGAATGCCTTTTTGTAGTCAATCTATGGTACATTCAGGTTGGTCTTCCTTCTCTTGCAGTTTTCCAAAAGCATTTTGTTAATTAGGACTTGATCTTTTATTCCTCTGCTATTGGGGTAGTTTCCTTTCTGCTTGTTTTCAACTAGATGCTGTTGGACTGCATCAGCTACCACACCAGTTAGAAATTTGAAAGTTGTTGGTAAGCAAGTGATTGGCTTATAGTTGCCTGGTGCTGCCCCTTTTGCTGGATTTTTCATTATCAGATAAGTTTTCCCAGATGTTAGTCACTCTTCAATTTTACCTTCTTGTAGTATGTTGTTAAACTACTTGGCAATGAATGGGTATAGACCAGTTAGATGTTTCAACCAAAAATCATGCAGTCCATCTTCACCTGACACTGACCAATTCTTGATCTTACTTGGTCTTTTCTCTACCATTTCTGCTGTTATTACTATTTCTTTCATTTTGACTTCTTTTTTATTCTTATCCATCTCTTTTAACCAAGCTGCATTCTTGTTGTATTATCCGATATCTGTGCCCAGAACTGCACTGTTCTTCCTTGTCAGGTACTGATTGATTCACTGCAGTTTCTCCATGGATGGATTGGTAGAAACATTTCTGATTGGATTGAAATTTGAAGTTCTGCCTATAATTTGCAAATTGAGCTTTGTATCTGCAGATCTTCTTGGCTATAGCTGTTATTTGATGCTTTATTATTTCCAGTGCTTCCTTGATCTTCCTTGTTTCTAAGTGGTATTTCTTGATTAGGTATTCTTTGGTCTTCTTGTTCTTCAGCTTCTTTTCTTTCATCTGTTTTAGCTTGCTTGTGTCTGATCTCAACTTGCTGATCTTATTTTCCAGTCTAATCTTCCATTTTTGTGGTGCACTGTTTGGTTTTTTTTTTTTCTTCTCTGTTGATTTTGCATCCCAGGTATTCAGTTATAACTGCAGCTGTGCTGTACATTAGTTGGTTTGTTTCTTGCAGTGAGTTGGTGCTTATGCTTGATATTGCAGTATTTGCATCATTAAACACTTGTGCTATCTGTTTCTTTGGAACAAGCTTCAATGCAGGCAGCCTTATTTTGATGTTTTTGTGCTGTTCTAGGTGCTCAGTAATTCTTTATTTCATTTTTTTTACTTCTTTAGTTAGAGGGCTTTGTTCTTCCTGAGGCAGAGGAGTGGGTGCCTGGTTTCCAAATGAAAACAATTGTATATCTCTGCTGGATTCCTATACTGCCAACACCCCCTGGTTTGCCTCTACATTCTGAGTTACTTCTGGCAAGGCTTTGATTTCTTTCCCCTGAGTAAGCCTTTGCAGTTCTTCCAATTCTGCTTCTGTCAGTACTTTATTTCGTATTATAAATTGATGTTAAACTGCTAGCCTCTGTTCTGTTATTTGTGATTCTGGATGTTGTTCTTTCCAGAACTGGTGCATTCGTTTCAAATATCCTCTTCTTGTTGGACTTGATCTGTAATAACAGATCATTATTTCTCTATTTTCAATCACTGTGTATTTTCTTCCAGTAGTCCTGCAGCTGCTGGCCCTGGTTGCTCAGCCAACAGTCCTGAGTCCTGTAGCCCATTTTTCACCAGCTATCCAGGAACACCCCCATCTAGTGCAGACCTCATTAACCCGAACAACATCCAAGCTTTCTGAAATTTATGTCTCAGCATATTTTTTATGGGAGAGGCACTCTTTGTCTGACTCCTCTGAGGAGACCTGTCCAGTATTGTTGAATCTGTGGCATAGCTCTCATCTTCCTCAGAGCACACAAGCCCCACGACCATGTCAAGGTAGTGCCTCATTGGGGGTTGTTGTTGTTATTGTTGTTGTTGTTATTATTATTATCGTAGAATTCTGAGGATCCGGTGGCAGGATAAGATACCAGATACAGATGTCCTCTCCAGAGCAGGCCTATCATCAGTTTACACTCTGTTGATGAAAGCCCAGATGCGCTGGGCAGGCCACGTTGTAAGGATGCCAGACCATCGCATCCCTAAACAGCTCTTCTATGGTGAGCTGTCTCAAGGAAAGCGATCGCATGGGGGACAAAAGAAGCAATACAAAGACACGCTGAAAGCATCTCTCAAGTCCCTGGATAGCGACACCATCTCTTGGGAATTTTTGGCGCATGATCGACCGACACACCGTTGATGGCCCACAATCCACAAGATGTCAAGGTCTTCATCGAAATCGATGGACGAACAACATTATTATTATTATTATTATTATTATTATTATTATTATTATTATTATTATTATTATTATTATTGTTGTTGTTGTTGTTGTTGTTGTTGTTGTTGTTGTTATTGTTGTTGTTGTTATTATTATTATTATTAATATTATTATTATTATTATTGATTTAATCTTCAATTCAATTAAGAGTCTGGGACTGGTTAAAACCTAATAGTTCAAGTCCTAACTAAGGACCTAAGAGCTGTTAAGGTAACGTCTAAGTATATAGGCAGTTCTGAGTAGAGTGGGTTTTTTTTACAAAATCAGAATATTCAGGTCTAATAAGTTCAGGATTTCCATGTATCTAGGCAGCCCTTTGGGTATTGCTCCAACGGCTCCTATTACTATTGGTACAACCATTGATTGCTTCCTCTACAATCGCTCAACTCAATTTGTAAATCATGATATTCTGTTATTTTTTCTAGATGTTTCTCTTCAATTCGTGCATCACCTGAAATTGCAATATCAATGAACCAAACTTTTTTCTCTTTCACAATAGTGATGTCAGGCACGTTTTGGGCCAGATGTCTGTCTATTTGGATCTGAAATTTCCACAGGATCTTGACCTGTTCATTTTTAAGAACTTTGTCAACTTGGTGTTCCCAGTAATTTTTGCTGCATTTGAACCCAGACTTCTGGCAATTATTATTATTATTAAATTTATTTGCTGCCTATCTTGTGGCTGTAGATCAGTGTTTCTCAACCTTGACAATTTTAAGGCATGTGGACTTCAACTCCCAAAATTCCACAGCCAGCAATGCTGGCTGTGGAATTCTGGGAGTTGAAGTCCACATGCCTTAAAATTGTCAAGGTTGAGAAACACTGCTGTAGATTCAATATCACTAGAAAATGCACAATCATAGCAGAGAAACGATGTGCCAAAGGTTTCTGCCTTAAAATCACATCCACTTATATTTTTCTTAAGAATATATCCCCCAAATATACTCTCCCCCTTTATCAAGTCTGGAAATCATTCCAATAATCGCTTCTCTGGACAGTTAGCAGCTTGTAGCTTCAGGTCTGCGTAGGGCCCCCAAACACTATTTCATTTTGAAATTATTGAAACCAGATGGACTTTAAGGATGATGATGCACAAGAACCAACCAAACCACAGCTGGACCCTGGCTCCAACAGGAGATCAACCACTTTGGATGATCCATGCTAGCCATCCAAGCATGAAATGGAAAAATATGGAGCATAGCCTTTCCATCTCCTAGCCTGGGAAAGTATAAATAAACAGCTACAATATATTTTTCAACCAGAATTGGATGAATTATGCAAAAATGTTAGAGTGTTATAATGAAGGAAATGGTCCAAATTTCCTAGCAATGGTGCAGGTGCTGAATTCCTTCAAAATAAGGTGGTTAGGGAGGGATTTTTTTTTCCTTTCAGAATGCTCATAACTGCCTCAATTTTCACCAGAACAAAACAAAATTTACAGAAAGACTAGATCACTATTAAATGAAGGAACATTTGGGGATTTTCAAAGCACATATATATTTCTATAATGTGTGTGTGTGTGTGTGTGTGTTTGGTTTGGTGACAAAAAGTAATAAAACATATAGAAAAACTGAGCCTAGAATGAGGAATATCTGTGACAAACATCAGGGAAAGAGATCGTTGTTTTGTGCAAAGAGAAGATGTGATGGTAAGGAAGACTGATGCCCTGTTCTGAATGTGCTAAAGTTAGTTGTTGGGAATGAAGCATAGGGAGAGCTTTAAGAGACTAGCTCATTATATTTTTCCCTAAAAGAAAATATCATCCTGAGATGAACCAAAAGATAAAACAACCATATAGCCTTTTACTTTGGGAAACAGAGAAACGAGGATCCTTTTGGGGAGGGAGGGCAAAAACTTTAGAAAAGTTTTTACTTACCTTCAAGTCCTCTTACGGAACATTTCATAGTCTGAACATGAAGGTCACTCTGATTTATTGGCAGACCTGTCAGTCACAATACAAAGATATCAAATATTGCATTGGGAATATTTCAGGTAATCAGTGCTTGGCAGTAGCTGATGGTGGTTCGTGTATTAGGACACTGAGTCAAAAGACCATTGAGAGGTCAAGAAATCAGCAGTTTGAAACCCAAGAGCGAACCAGAGGACAGAATGAACTCCTGTTAATTTGCCCGAGCTCCTGCCAACCTAGCAGGCAAATGCAAGTAGGTATAGGTACTACTTTGGTGAGAAAATAACAGGGATATGAAAGGAGACTACTTGGGCATCTCCTGGGAAATGGTGATGCCACCAGCTAATCCTTTCAACTCAGAACTGCTTTGATCAGTGCTTCCAACACAAATGTAGGTAGTAGTAGCTGAAATTATGTAGCTGTTTGACTCACATCCAGACATCATTGAACACTATGTAGGTCAGTGTTTCTGAATCTCAGCAACTTTAAGCATTCTCAGCATTCTGGTTGGGGAATTCTGGGGGATTGAAATCCCCACATCTTCAAACAATTCAATGAGAATAGAGCTCAAGCAGGAGATCCTATACCATTTCGGACAAGAGGCTGTCCAGTTTTTTCTTAAAAACCTCCAGTGATGAAGCACCCACAACTTCTGAAGGCAAGCTGTTCCACTAGTTAATTGTTCTGTTAGTTTCCATCCATTGTTTCTCGTCTTGCCTTCTGGTGCTTTGGAAAATAAGTTGACCCCCTCTTCCTTGTGGCAGCCCCTCAAATACTGGAATACTGCTATCATGTCACCCCTAGTTCTTCTTTTCTCTACACACAATTCCTGCAATCTTTCTTCATATGTTTTAGTTGCTGAGATTCAGAAACATGGCTCTAGGAGGTAAACCAGCATGCCAATAAAGGGGAAATTATCAAAAATGAGTCTTCTGTCCTTCTCTCCTTTTCTCCCTCACTCTGAAACTCCTTCTCTAGCAAGTAGAATAAGGTAGATAAACATTTTTCTAGAGCTCAGCACTAAGAGAACTTCAGGCTGAGAAGCTACACAAACATCTCCTGCCACCTCTTCTATTTCCCATGGTTAATTCACTGGGGAGGAATCACTCAACCAGAGAAACTTTAGGTACATAGAACTCCTTGCTTGCAAATCTTGCAAAATAGGTCCTAGGCCAAAAGTCTATTTATAGGTGAGGTGACCTTCCTTCATCTAGCCTGGCTTTAAACCAGTAGACCACTCTTCTGCAGGATGATGTTGTTTTTTTTCAGATAGCCTGGGACTGTAATGATCTAATTTCCCAGCCAACTTGTGAAATGATTTCATTGCCAACAGAGCTAGTTGGGGAAAGCTGCATGAAGACAGGCAAAGTAATTAAATGATGAATATCCTTTCCCCATGTTTATAAATATAGGGAAAAGATTCCCAAAGTCACAGTTTTACCAAAGCCTATAAAGTCAGAGCCACGTTCTCCTAAAACTCCTTTGCTTGAGATCATATGATAGGCTTGTTGATAGGGAAAAAAAAACAGTGGCAGAGCCAAATGTAGATGTAGAAAGCATTCCTGGCTTTATGTCCCTCATTTTTCTCCTTTTTTTGTCATCTTCTTTCTCAAGCAGCAAGTGGCAGAAAACCCAAAGGTGCTTTTTCAAAAGGCAACTGGACTTAGTTTTTCCCTGAAGACATTTCACTTCATATCCAAGAATGATATGAGAAGCATTGAACTGAAAAGCTTCTTGGATGAGAAGAGAAATGTCTTCAAGAAAAAAACAAAGTTCAGTTTTGAAAGAATACCTTTTGGGACAACCATGACCTGAATGACTGAGAATCTCCGTAGACAAGGGGCAGAAAAGAAACTGTTATTCCTTACTAAAGTCTGAGCTGGTTTCCTGGACAGGGTGATGTCTACCTGAAATGAAGCTGAAGGCCACCTGTGGCTCTGAGGACTTCAGGATGCCAACTCTTATCCTGAAATATGTTGGTTTGACTTGATGTTGAATGTGTCCACACAATAGACCTGCTAAAGTGAGTCATCTTAGTTTCCTGTGATTTTAATAGAGAAATATTGAAGGTATGCTTTTAAATACCCCAATGGGATCAATGGGACTTAATGTTGACTAGATTACACCCTCCAGTTCAGATCTTTGTATTTTTGAAAATGTCAGTTTTCACAGCTATGACTCTTTGATGACTTACATCTTCCCTTCCTCCAAGCCCACTCACCCCCCCCCCAGTTTTGTTCTTCCCCGTCTAATCATTTAGAATTGATGCATATGGTATGTCTGTGATGAAAAACAAATTCTATAAATAGCCATTTCACTGTTCTCTTAGTCTAAGCCTGCTTGGCACCTTGGCATGATAGCCATTAACCAATTTATTATAGGTGTTTGTTCAATATACAGAACTGACAGCACCTAGCACCTGGCACTATTAATAACTCTATTCACCAACTCTTTCATTATTATCACTCTTGTGTAAAAAAGTAACCCCACACTTACAGATGTAGTTTAATGAGGCTCATGTTGCAGCCAGATGTCCAACAGAGCGGGTATCACCTATACATCTTTGTCCCCAAACAATGTTGAAATATCCATTAAAGGTATATTCATAAGAGCAGACTTGTAACTGGCATCTCTAATAGTACACCTCATTTGGAACAGATGGAGGAGAAGGGAAAAAATAAATAAATAAATAAGCCACAGAAAAGTATATTTCACATTCGTGCTGTTTTTGTTTTATTTTTAAATAATTATCTGATTAAAAACGCCAAATGCCAATTTTCAGTTTTATTTCTCACCAACGGCAAAACTGTCATTCCTTTGGCAGTGAGGTGACACCACAAAGGGATGATGGAATTCATAAAAGTGGCAATGTGGCAAAGGAATCTTGACTCAAGCAGGCAAGATTTAAGGGCTGCCCAACCTAATTAATTTGGAATGGTGGTTTTACGGAATAATCCAAATGATATTACGCAATAATTGTAACATACCCTAAACTGCACATTGGGTGCCCTTTATATGATTAATTTCTTAATAGAGTTCTGCAGGGAGTGGGAATAAAAACAGAGCAATCCTACATCAGACACACTCACTGTTTGCTAAAGCCACTTAGAGAAAGCATGTGATTGCACCAGAAAAGGATGCAAATTGGTAAACAGAAACTTCCTGATAATTAAAGCAGGTATGCTGGGCCTGAAGTAGGATGGGGAATTTGTGCAGAAAGCAGACATGTGCAGTCATGCACAAAGCATCCGGTGCAGTCTCACTTGCACTGAGAGGATGAAAATATACATTGTTGTTATTGCTAAGAGATACTGGGCAATAAACTTGAAACTTCAGAATGAAAAAAAAAAGATACAACATATTTTGACACCATTAAGCTGTTTGATGCCATCTTGCAATGCTATAATTTATAAATGCCAGAATATATCACTGCAGATAAGAACCACTGGTGTCTATGATGTGTGTGTGTATGTGTGTGAGTGTGTGTGTGTGAAATCAAAATGGTGTTAGTTATGGCAGGGTAATCAATGTCCCACCCTTTATACATGTGCATGACGTTGACATATGAACAGGGCTTTTGCTGCACTGGTGGAACCTTTATTATGTAATTATTACTATTATTTATTAAATGTACTGTATATGACACCTGTATCGCTGTCCAGTGACTTTGGACAGCTTACAACTTCATAAAAGCACAATATAAAACAACGGGAATATTAAAAACATTCAGCATTAAGATTAAAACATTAAAAAAGTAACAAGAGACTAGATACAAAGGGACCAACCAATCCATAAGCAGAATGGAAGTGAGGGTCTTCTCCTAATCTACTACCCCACCTCCAAAGTAGGACATCTCCATCGGAGCCCCAAGTCTTCTCAAATCTTTGATTCCTACTACTGCAAAGATGTCACTTCTACAAACCCACAATTGGTCCAATATTATCCTGCTGGTCCTTTTGCCAATTTTATTTGGGTCATCAGACTGAACTGATGAGTCTTCTTTAACTGGCTACATCTGCATAGTGTGTTTGGGTGATGAAAGTGAAGGTAGAGTGTGTGCTGTGCAAACAGGAAGGCAAAGTTAATTTACTCAGCCAATTAAACCTATACAGATTAGTTTTACTCTCAAAGAGGGACTATGGTTGTTCCCTAGTCAACCATATTGTGTTAAAAATTGTACCTATCTTGTGCCTTTCTTGAAATTGAGACATTTTAGAGAGACCCACAAAAATTGGATCTTTCTAGCAACATATACTTTTACTCTTTTCCATTTCTAATAGCCTTGCACAAACCAATAGAAAATAAACAGAAAGGGTCTGATCGGGTGGCTTCAGTCCCCTTGGACAAATGAGTGGGATCCTGAAATCTGTTTGTGATCATGCAGACTCTGATTGCACTACTTAGTGAAAAAATGGTACACAAAAATGAGTCAGTTGACTGGGAAGTGGTGTCTTTTGTGCCACAGAAACAGGTCTAATGAGAACTTTGTGAGAGGGAACCCAAGACAGAAATCAGGAAAAAGGAAAACATAATATTTAGGGTGATTTAATAATAATAATAATAATAATAATAGCAACAACAATAACAACAACAACAAGAACAACAACAACAATAATAATAATAACTGTTGTTGTTGTTGTTGTTGTTGTTATTCAGCCTCCTGCTCAAGCAGGAGTCCCTATATAATTTCAGACAAGTGCCTATCCACTCTCTTCTTAAAAACCTAGAGTGATGAAGCACCCACCACATCTGAAGGCAAGCTGTTCCACTGGTTAATTGTCCTCACTGTTAGGAAGTTTCTCCTTAATTCTAGGTTGCTTCTCTCCTTGATTAGTTTGCACATATTGTTTCTTTTCTTGCCTTCTGGTGCTTTGGAAAATAAATTGACCCCCTCCTCCTTGTGGCAGCCTCTCAAATACTGGAATACTGCTATCATGTCCCCCCTAGTCCTTCTTTTCTCTAGACTGGCCATTCCCAAATCCCATTCCCTGCAACCGTTCCTCATATGTTTTAGTCTCCAGGCCTTTAATTATCTTAGTTGCTCTTTTTTGCACTTTTTCCAAAGTCTTAACATCTTTTTTGTAATGTGGTGACCAAAACTAGATGTAGTATTCCAGGTGTGGCCTTACTAAGGCTTTATAGAGCGGTACTAATACTTCAGAGATGATTTTTGGAAAATGATTCTTCACATCAGACATCGACCCATTCTGTGTGAGGAGCTGTCAGGCCACGTTGCATTGTCAATACTTGAAAGGCTGTCACAGGGAAGAGGACATCGATTTATTCTTCATAGCACCTGAGGATGGGATGAGAAGCAATGGAAGGAAGCTTATCAGAGGGAGATCCAACTGAAATCAAAGAGGAATTTCCTGACAGTAAGAACAATGAATCCATGGATTCATTGCCTTCTATCATTATAAGATTCCTTGTTATCTCACCCATCAGCTCCAATAGTGAACTTCTCTATCCCTTCTTATTAGGTGGTAATAGCCCCAATGAAAGAAAACAAGGAGATAGTATATTATAGCAGTTGGATACAGGCTTTGGACCAAGAGATTCATGTTTAAGTTCCCAGCACTCTTTGGGTGATTTCAAGCCACTCACTCTGCTGTAGTGCAACTGCTTGTAAGAGTTTACCTGTAGGAAAATCTCTCACTCAAAGAGAAAAAAATAATAATGTCGATTGGTAGGGTCCTTGGTACTCTCTGAGCTTGATTGTTTTCTTGCAGATGTTTCATTACCGAACTATGTAACATCATAAGTACTAGTAGGGCTCACAGTATGCTCTCATTTTACAGTATATATTAGTGGCTTGCCCTGTCAGTGTCAATGGGAATAGTCTTGGTGCTTTGATTGATACAAATATTCTGTTGTATCAATAATCTAGGTATGTTTTTAAAATATACTGTGGGAAGTCAGCCCCCCCCCAGAGAAGGAAATATTAAAAGGGCAGAATATTATATTTCCTCAAAGGATCTTAAAGAGGCAGAAAAGCATGCCCAGTTTTTCTTAATAGCCCCAAGTCTCCCTCTCCCAAGCAGAAACCAGCTCTGTAGAAATACAGATGTGATAATCCATTCAGGAAGGTTGGAGTCCTCCAGCTAGAAGCTTAGGAAGATAAAGTCACCTAAAATGTACATACCCCACCCAAACTCTAAAACAGGACATAATAGGATTAACCCATCACCACCAGAATGCCAGAAAGGCACACTCAAGACTCAGGTCAAAGTACACGACACAGGAAATACAAAGCTTCAAACAGGAACAGGAAACAATCTCAAGAGCCCCAGAGGGTATACAAACCCACTCCCTACATGTGTCTCTCTCTTTTCTTTCAGAGCCATCTTTCTGTCTGGCTCTCCTCTTCAATAAATTGCAACCTTCTTTCTAAAGCAGTCACCATGTTGTTTATTCCCGGCTTGGACTGGACCCTGATGGTGATTTTTCATTCAACAATACATTAAAACATAAATATAAGTGAATTTTGAGTGGAGGATTTAAAACACAGCTTTTGAAGCTGCTGACTGCTGACAGAGGACCCTTTGTAGCTGTTAGATCGCGCAGGCAGTAAGACACGAGTCGAGTGACAGTCAGTTCTCGGTTTATTGGCAAGGCATCAAGTAAATCCGGACTGGCTCTCTGGGCCAGGGGAGCCCTCTTTTATGGGATTCCCCTGGCTTGTAATCACACAATTCCATTGGCTGGTAAGACCCTGTTGCTAGTTAGCCAACCAGCAACGGGCATGAAACTGTATGCAGATGGAGAAGAGCAATCACCCTTAATGGGCGATCAATGGTGAAGGGCAATCACCCTTAATGGGTGATCAGGATATGCATAGGGGATTAAGGGGGGGGAATACAAAGAACACAACACCCCTCCCCTCAAAGTTCTTGCTATCATCCTTGGTGAATAGTGGTTACATAGTCCTTCAGATATGTGGGAGGCCGATGCCCTCGCGCTGATCGGC
>NW_015391495.1:20008-27681 GCF_001527695.2 Protobothrops mucrosquamatus
CTGGCTTGTAATCACACAATTCCATTGGCTGGTAAGACCCTGTTGCTAGTTAGCCAACCAGCAACGGGCATGAAACTGTATGCAGATGGAGAAGGGCAATCACCCTTAATGGGCGATCAATGGTGAAGGGCAATCACCCTTAATGGGTGATCAGGATATGCATAGGGGATTAAGGGGGGGAATACAAAGAACACAACAGTAGCCATGTACACACCAACAATCCTGGAGGACCTCAGGATTATAACAAGATATGGACATCAAACAAAAGTATATTTTGGTGGCATAATTATCAAGCTCAGTTTGTCAGTGGTATTCATCTGCTTTATGAATCTGGCATGCTTTCAAATGTATTCATCAACTCAACACATAGCTGATTATATACATTATAAACAGATAGATAATACAAATACATATATACTTACATACTGTATATTTGTATGCACACAGTATATACATGTATATACATACAAATATACATACATATATAAATATGTGGTTATTCTGTAAGAAAAGGCTTTCAAATTGTAATTGAATTATTGGTGCATTTAACTATGCCAAGAGAAAAACTGGGGAAGGAGGAACAGAGAAACAGAGTAACAGAAGCAAGAAGGAATGGTGGACTATAGGTTGAAAAGATTTTTTTCCCCATGTAAGAGAATACCTATGAAATTTATGGGCGATTTAACATGCTAGTTTAGTTTGAAGAAGTATGCATTTACATGTGTTAAGCGCTCCTACAAATCTCCTTTAACCTTTCTTGGAAAAGGGCAACACAACAATCATTGGGCAATTTAAGTGTCAAGATGATTGTACAGTATATCTGTGCAAGCCTGAGAACTAAGTGCAGACAACCTTTTTCATTTGCATCCTATTCTTTAATCATCACTCCTAAAATGCTTGTTTATTTCAGGAGTGCACTGTTGACCCACATCTCACCAAATTGCCATGCTCGCTTTTGCTACTGTGGAATCCACAGTGTGGCTTTGAAGTTCACTGAGCCTTGTATTCTTCTGTTTTATGGTTTACAAAATTTAATTATGGAGGCTACCCCATAAAGACGTGGTTCTAATGAGCAGTAAACATATTACAGACAATAATAATGTTTAAGCTGGGATGTTAGCAATATCATTTAAAGAAATCTATAGAAAGTAATGCATTTATGCCTAACAATAACCAAGCTGGCAGGAATAGCCAGCAACCCAGAAAACAAGCTCAGGATCCAAAAAGATCTTGACAGACTTGAACAATCGACCCAATCCAACAATGTGAAATTTAACGTGGAAAAAAACACAGTTTTACACCTAGGCAGGAAAACCCAAAGGTACAAGTACAGATTAGGTGAAACCTGGCTCAAAAACAGTAACTGTGAGAGGGACCTTGGAGTCCTAGTGGATGATCACTTGAATATGAGCCAAAAGTATGCGGCAATAGCCAAAAAAGCTAATACAATCCTTGGTTGTACAAACAGAGGCATAGAATCAAAATCATGTGAAGTATTTATACCGTTTTATAAATCCTTAGTAAGACCACACCTGGAGTACTGTATCAAGTTTTGGTAACCACATTACAAAAAAGATGTTAAGACTTTGGAAAAAGTGCAAAGAACAAGTAAGACGATTAAGGGCCTGGAGACAAAAATGTATGTTGCAGGAATTGGGTATGGCTAGTCTAGAGAAAAGAAGAACTAGGGGTGACATGACAGCAGTATTCCAGCATTTGAGGGGCTGCCACAAAGAAGAGGGGGGTCAACTTATTTTCCAAAGCACCAGAAGGCAAGACAAGAAACAATGGAGAGAAGCAACCTGGAATTAAGGAGAAACCTCTTAACAATGAGGACAATTAACCAGTGGAACAACTTGCCTTCAGAAGTTGTAGGTGCTTCATCACTGGAGCTTTTTAAGAAAAGACTGGACAGCTTCTTGTCTGAAATGGTAAAAGGTCTCCTGCTTGAGCAGGGGGTTGGATTAGAAGACCACCAAGGTTCCTTCCAGCTTGAATTCAGTGGTTGTATACACTAACATTTCAATAGCCAATTTATACAATCAGTCTCATGAAAAAAAAATGCAAAGCTTTTATAGATTGAATACTAAGAGAAAGCAAATAAATGTAGCATGCCTAAGGCTATTGTTTTAATACCAGGTTGAATTTAGACATGAACTGGGGTTAAAATCCAGACTTCAGCTTTATGTCCATCCTGGTGGCTGTAACAGCCATTGCTGCTATGTTTCAACTTTTAATCCTTAAACCACCATTTTTTCCATTCTGTTATTTCCCTCGCATGCCATGCTGATCAGCATTAGAAGGTATGGTGATGATGTTAAGGTTGCTGCTAATTGCTGTTTGTTTACTTCTCTCCTTAGAGGCCTTCAAATCAACTGCACTGAACCCTTAGATGATCTTTTATGATTTGATAGCACAATCTTTGCGCTGTGTTGAACAGCCAGTTTAAAAAGATGCTTGTGATCTTATCTTGCATGCCACAGATAGCCTGGGAGACAGAGTTTCTACTACGCATTGATAAAACAGAAGCAGATACATCTTCAGTCTGATGCCACTTGTGATTTGTTTTTAAACTTTCTTTCTTTCTTTCTTTCTTTCTTTCTTTCTTTCTTTCTTTCTTTCTTTCTTTCTTTCTTTCTTTCTTTCTTTCTTTCTTTCTTTCTTCCTTCCTTCCTTCCTTCCTTCCTTCCTCCCTCCCTCCCTCTCTCTCTTTCTTTCTTTCTTTCTTTCTTTTCTCCTCCCTTCCCACTCCCCTTTTCCTTTCCTCCCCTCCCCCTTTCCCTTCCTTTCCCTCCCCCTCTCTCCTCTCCTCCCTTCTTTCAACTATTTTTTCTTCATTTTTGCAGTCCAACCTAGTCCTCATCAAAAAGGCTGCTCCTGAGAGCTTCTGAAGACTTGCATGGGAGTTGGACAATGAGAGTAATCAGAGGAAGCTCTAAGCAATATGAACACTGAGTATCCTTATGATCTGCAATGTCCTTGCAGTGTTTGTCTGTCTTCCTGCAAAGTATTCAATTTTTTGAATATGTTTTAAAATATAATAAAACATTAGTAATATCAGAATCCTCCTCCTCCTCCTCCTCCTCCTCCTCCTCCCTTCAGAAGGATTTTCCTAATGCACCATCCAACACAAAATGTGCAACTTGAAACCCCGGCAGTTCCACACAAATTCAAAAGAAGAAACACCATAATAAGAGCATCCTTTTTAATTCAGCAAGCATGTTGAAATGCCATCTCTTTAATGTTATTTTTATGCCATTGCAGTCCTCAGAATGGCCTTGTTTTATTCTTGGAATTGGCCTCATCATAAGCAGCGTACTGATATGTAGAACAGAGTAAAAAAGATAAAGTATGCATGCGCACATATAACTTTCATAGGTGTACCACAATGGCAAGATTGCATCATTTAGAGTCCTTGTATATTTTTGTTAGGAAAATTCTGGTGTATCATGTAGTTCTTCCCTCCAGGAGAAGTAAACTTCATGATAAAGAAGCGATGCCCCTCATATTCTGAAAAGTCAATTTATTGGCAATGATTAGGTAACTGCTAATGAATTTGAAAGCTTCAGGCACAAGATTTCCCACTGAAACTGATTACCGGTAGCTGGACTTATCTACATACAAAGTAGCTCCTGTGTTGTGTGTTACGAACCTGCCTTTGGAAGCTGAGCAGAAGACTTTATAAAACCACATCAATTTACCCCCTTCCCCAAACACACAGGTTTTGCTTCAACAATACACAGTTGCAGATTAAATGCATTGGTCTTCTTGAACATCTTGAAGGGAAACCTTTCCTTGGTTTTTTGGAATGCACTGAGGAAACATCTTTAATTATTCAGTTAAAGGCAAATGAAGATCTTTTAACATCTTCTTTACTATGGTATCTGCCACCATGAACCAGTACCACAGTTAATAATTCTGGCTTTGGTCTGGTGTAAATAGATAGATAGATAGACAGACAGACAGACAGACAGACAGACAGACAGACAGACAGACAGACAGATAACCTTTGTTGTCATTTTTTTACTGTGGGCACAATGGCACACATTAAAAATGAAATTTAGTTGCTTGCTCTCAAAGTGTAAACACACATAACACACATTTAAACATACTATATACAACATATATATAGACCTACATCCTAATGAATACGTAAATTCATTCTTAGGGCTTCTCTTTATATCTGACATGGGCAACTATGGTATTTTCAAAATACCATGGCTTTATCATGGTTATATATGAAGGATTATATTTGGCATCCTATTTGATCTTCTGTTCCTGGGGGGAAAAAAATCTATCTACATGGTGCTTAAGAGCTGACACCAACCTGATGGCATATAATCAGTCAGTGATATTCTGCAGATTATCGTATTTTCTTTGTTTGATATTCAGCATTTTTTTCTGAATCGAAAAGTTTGTAGCTTGTAGCTTGACTGACTTTCTTGGGTAAACTGAATCCAGTTTTGCATCACTGCATGTACCAATTTTAGCTGTGAATTGCTCACTGACGTTCTAATAACCCCTAGAAATTAAATATATAACAAGGGCTTTATGATCTATTAGTTAGATGATTACATTTAATACATCTACTGCCAAAGCTGCTCTGATTTTTATCCAGAGGAAGAGCTGGACAGAAATATTATTATCTGAAATTTCCTGGCCACAATATCTATGAGTGGCAAATTTCACTGTTCTTCTATCTTGGATAGAAGCACAAGGCCCATATCCTTCTGTAGGAAATGTTGAATGCATCTGGAATGTATGTCAAAATCAGACTAATGGGAATTACACAAAAGTTGATTTTGAACAACTTCCTATCAATTTAATTAGCTCAGACATCCCAGCAGAAGATACTCCTTTAAAAAAAAGAANCTAACTGAATCTGTGTCTGAAAAGATGTCTATAACAATAATAATAGTTGCCATTATAAAGCACATTTCAAAAATACAAAACATTTCACCTAGATTATTTTTAGCGTTACCGTGTTTTGAGAGCTTAAGAAATTGTTCTGCCTCTAACAAAATGCTTGTTAGGATCCCTTGGGGCTTGAAAATAGAAATTAGGCAAACACACATACATCACCAAGTCAGACCAGAACCAGTTCAACAATTTGGAAACTACCCAGTTCAGTTTGGCCCATTTGTGGGTTCTGTGATTGGACTGAAAATTTGTATCTCAGATCACCACTTGGAATCTCAGCTATGTTCCGTTCACTTGGCTGGCAATTCAACAAACAGCTGTAGCTACTTCCTGCTTGATGGGATTGGATGCATTTTTAAGGAACCGCAAACTCCTCGGAGAAAATGAAACATACCAAACTCCAGACAAACAGGTGCAGAGATTTCTGTGCTAAACATATTTGAACACATCTGAGGAATCGCAGGATCAGCTAGTATCTTGAGCACCAACCTTAGAAACAGGTCCTGGAAACAAATCAGCCTCGAACAATTGTGGTCTAATGCTGCCCTCACATAATGCAGTCTACTCAATCATGCAGTTCCAAAGCTGAACAAATAGTTTTGAACCCTTTTTACAAGTGTATCCAACTCAGAGGTATTTCAGGGCTCCAGTTCGGGTATTAATAAGGCACAAAGATCAATGCCAAATTATTTATTCTTTGATAGCCTTTTTTCCCAATACAAGCAGCTAGAAGCTAGTTATATCTTTTATCTTTTGCAAATCACTCCCAAGAGAAATAATCAGAGCGTGGGTGAAGCAGTCTTCTCCCTAGGTTTCCACTGTTAGACCTTGGCATCATCAAGATGATCCTCCCCATCCGCCCACTTTCAGAATACAAAACAATAGAGTTGGAAGGGACCTTGGAGGTCTTCTAGTCCAACTCCCTGTTCAAGCAGGAGATCCTATACCAGGGGTCTGCAACCTTGTCAACTTTAAGACTTGTGGACTTCAGCTCCCAGAATTCCTCAGCCAGCATAGCTGGCTGAGGAATTCTGGGAGCTGAAGTCCACAAGTCTTAAAATTGACAAGGTTGCAGACCCTTGTCCTACACCATTTCTGAAAAGTGGCTGTCAGGTCTCTTCTTAGAAGCCTCCAGTGTTGCAGCTCCCTGTCTCCTTTGGTGGCGAAGCTAGTCTCCAGACCTGAAAATCAGTCTCATCTGCTATCTGCCCAACCTGTGTGTGAGACCACCAAAATCCCAGTCTACAAATACAATAGCAACTCCATACAGTTTCATGGCTGCTTGTGCCAGATGAGTTTGTCTTCCTGTTTAATACACAAAGCACCAGCATACTGAATGAGAATGATCTTTAACATCCTGTAATTTGTGCACAAATATTTGGCAGTCAGGGCCATAAGAAAGCCAAGTGAAGGGCCAGGAGCAAATTGTGTGCTCAGTTTTAAAAGTGATCTTTAAGGCATCCAGGTCGTGTTGCAGTCTCTCTTCAGCAAAGGGACATTTCCAGAGACCAAATAAAAGTGTGTGTGCCAAGTTGGCTTAGCTTAAGTGATTTGTGTGTGAAGTCATCCCAGATGCTTACATGATTCAACTGTGCTTTAGAAAAAGAACCTATTGGGTTAAAATTTCCTAAAATGGCTTCTCGGTGTCTTAGTTTAGAAGAGAGAATAATGTAACAATGGGAGGACTTCAGTGAGACAGATAAAATTATGAATGGAAGCAAAAGATTGTTGGTTTCTCCACCCTCATCCTGTTACAACTGGGATCACCCAATGGAAATAGTTGGCAGTTTTGTCAGAACTGGCAAGAGGAAATACTTTTTCACACTATGTGTAATTAACTTATGGAAGTCTCTTGTGCTGCCATAAGA
The DNA here is from genome assembly GCF_001527695.2 of Protobothrops mucrosquamatus. NCBI lineage: Eukaryota > Metazoa > Chordata > Lepidosauria > Squamata > Viperidae > Protobothrops > Protobothrops mucrosquamatus. Next base: position 26,797 of record NW_015391495.1, read on the forward strand.
TATGGTGATTACCACTTGCTTCACAGCCAATCTTAACATTACACAGCACACAATATTCTCTGAGCTCCTTTTGCATCTATGGAAAACCTCACAGCTGGAAAAGCAGCTGGAGGAGAAAAATGTTAAGTGGGGAAAAAGGGAAAAGAGTGAAAATTCTGGTTTTATGCCCTTCCTTTGCTGAAATTTCTAATACTGCTTCCTGTTAAAAAAAAAAAAAGAAATGAAGGGACTGTGATGCACATACCTATGTAACATGAACTCTAGCATTGTGACAACTTTCTTTAACATACTACGTTGTTTTGTGATAGCTCACGCCTCAACTGAGCTTTCTATAATGTGCTACTTTGTTTTGTGATATCTCACATCTCAACTGAGCTTTACACCTGAATTGTCTGGAGAATAAGAGTGAAATTGTCAAAGACTTTTATTTCTTGGGAAAGAGTTATTGAAGACGTCCAGCATTTGGGGTCGCATTAAGAAATTCTAAGGTTGTAGTATTTTGGTTGAGTTGAGAAACTACATGGAAGAAGTTATGACAGCTCACTTCGATATTCCCACCGCATGCATATGGGGTTCATGAAGTCAACAACACTTGACTTTTAAATGAATGCAAACAGAGATTTACAGGGATAACAAATTTTGCTCTATTCAATTTCCAAAATGTCTCTGGTTCTCTGTTCAAATATAAATTTTTTATTGTTTTCAACATAAAAAAAAGCACATCACAGATACATCACAATTGAAAAAACCCCTACCCCCCACCCCCCACCCGGACTTCCCAAACCTAATCCCAGGATACTATTCAACTAAAAGTAAACTAATATTAATATCCCTAACTCCACAAAATGTTATTCTACATAAGTAGGTGAAATATATATATATATA
>NW_015391496.1:0-2642 GCF_001527695.2 Protobothrops mucrosquamatus
GGGTTGTTAAATGAGTCACTGTGATTGCTAAGGGAATCCAACAGTTGTTAAGAGAATCACACGGCTATAAGTTTGAATCAGTTTGAACTTCTGGAGGCAGGTTGTTCCACTGGTTAATTGTTCTCACTGTCAGGAAGTTTTTCTTTACTTCCAGGTTGCTTCTCTCCTTGATTAGTCTCCATCTGTTGCTTCTTGTCCTACCTTCGGGCACTTTGGAGAATAGCTTGACTGCCTCTTCTTTGGGGCAGCCCCTGAGATACTGGAACACGGCTATCCTGTCCCCCCCTCGTCCTTCTCTTCCTTAAACTAGACATCCCCAATTCCAGCAACCGTTCCTTATATGCTTTTGCCTCCAGTCCCCTGATCATCTTTGTTGCTCTTCTCTGTACTCTTTCCAGAGTCTCAACATCTTTTTTACATCGTGGTGACCGAAACTGGATGCAGGATTCCAAATGTGGAATGCTAGCGTGTAATACTTTTAATTTCTTCTTTGTTCTCGCATCCCAGAATAACAGCAGCAATATTCCCGTGCTGCTCAGGTCCCAGGTCACCGGGAGAGTTGGCAGAGGGTCAAAACAGTCAAGTTGAAAACCTGACACTTTGGGACACAATCTTGACTTTTCCGACTGTCGTCTTACAGACGTTGCTCTCAATTTTGCACATTCAGGAATGTTGCAACAGAGTCAGCGCTTGATTGGGGAATTTCTTTTCAATATTTTATCAGTTTTCTATAATCACAAATCCTTAATATTTTCTCAGCAACCTATTGTCTGGTTTTCAATATTTAAGATAAAGATTGGGGAATTTATTATTATTATTATTATTATTTTAATTTGTATACCGCCCTTCTCCCATAGGACTCAGGGCGGTTCACAGCATATTAAAAACAAATAATATACACAAAATACAAAAAATACACAATACAAAAATACAAAAATACAAAAGAATAAACCCCGATAAAAGCCGAATTAAAACCAAATATTACCAGCTGTGTTTCCAATTAANTCCTCCTCTTACCCTCCTTCTCCTTCCCCCTCTTCTTCCTCCTCCTCCTTCCTCTTCCTCCTCTCCCCTCCTCCTCCTCTTCCCCCCTCCTCCTTCTCCTCTTACCCTCCTTCTCTTCTTCTTCCTCCTCCTTTTCTCCTCCTTCCTCTTCTCCCCCTCCTTCTCCTCCTCTTCCTCCTTCTCTTCTTCCTCCTCTTCCCCCTCCTCCTTCTCCTCCTCCTCTTACCCTCCTTCTCCTTCCCCCTCTTCTTCCTCCTCCTCCTTCCTCTTCCTCCTCTCCCCTCCTCCTCCTCTTCCCCCCTCCTCCTTCTCCTCTTACCCTCCTTCTCTTCTTCTTCCTCCTCCTTTTCTCCTCCTTCCTCTTCTCCCCCTCCTTCTCCTCCTCTTCCTCCTTCTCTTCTTCCTCCTCTTCCTCCTCCTCCTCTTCCCCCTCCTTCTCCTTCTCCTTCCCCCTCCTCCTTCTCTTCTTCCTCCTCCTCCTTCTCCTCCTCCTCCTCTTCCCCCTCCTCCTTCTCCTCCTTCTCATCTTCTTCCTCCTCTTCCTCCTCCATCATTCCACAAACCCTACTCCCTTCTAGCACTGATGATGTTATCTAGTTAGGGTAATGAAAGATCTGAAAACAAGCCAGCTCTGAAGCACCAAGGACCCCACAGCCCTCCTCCTCTACCTCCCCCTTCACCTCCCCCCTCCTCTTTTCTCTTCCTCCTTTCTCTGGCTTCTGCAGAAGCACCACCATAAAAAAAGCAGGGAGGAAAAAAACCACCTTCTCCCAAGCAGGCTTCTGAAAAGTCAGCATCCTTGGGGAATGCCGCGTCAAGCATGTGACGCCTCTTTTGCACGCTTCCAGTTGTCAAGCAGCAAATGTCTTTTCATGCCTCTGAAACGCCTGGGTGTGTTTCGGCGGGCGACGCAGCACATGTGCTCCGGGCAGTTGTCCTTCGGGCTGGTTGGGGCCGAAGGGCTTTTGTAACTCTTGGGGAACAGGTGTTCATCAGAAGGTTAGGGTCACAAAAGGTGGAGACCACCAGAGTGTGATCAAAGCTCAGCTCGTGGCCCAGATGGGACAGAGGGGCGCTTCGCTTGGACCCTTCCGGCCGCCATCTTGCCTTTTTGGACCCTCTTCTGGAGAGACCCCTGCAAGGACAGCCACAGACAAGAACTTTTGTCAGGCAAGGGTGAGATTTCCACCAGGCGTGAGCTTCTTCCAGGTCAATTGTTCTCCTCCGGGGGCCCAAGGTGGCAGGTCAGTGCAGGAAGTCCTCAATTTACAAGAATCTGGAAGTTTGGTTACAAGTCCAGTCACTACATGGCTGGACTCATAACCAAAATCCCAGCTTCTGTTGTGGTGGTAAGTCAAGGACTTTCCGTACTGACCTGCCCCCTTGATTCCCTGGAGGAGAACAGTGACTGGACTCCATTTTTCCATTACATTTATGTGGGTTGTTAAATGAGTCACTGTGATTGCTAAGGGAATCCAACAGTTGTTAAGAGAATCACACGGCTATAAGTTTGAATCAGTTTGAACTTCTGGAGGCAGGTTGTTCCACTGGTTAATTGTTCTCACTGTCAGGAAGTTTTTCTTTACTTCCAGGTTGCTTCTCTCCTTGATTAGTCTCCATCTGTTGCTTCTTGTCCT
>NW_015391496.1:5407-8068 GCF_001527695.2 Protobothrops mucrosquamatus
CTCCCCTCCAGAGGATCCCCCCCTCCCCTCAGTTGGAGGAGAGAGCGGGTCACCCTGAAGAGGGCGGCCGGGCGATTATCTGATGACGCGATGAGCGAGGAATAGTAGTTAGCCCTAGCCACCCTCATCGCCACTAGGTAGGATCTAACATGTATCCTAACCCGTGTTCGGTCGGGTTCGGTTCGGCTGGCCCTCCAACCCTGGAGGGCAGACCTCTCTGTCTCCTGTACTTGGTGAGGAAATGAATCTGCAGGTAATCCTCAATTTACACCCCTTAGTTTAAGGACTGTTCCAAGTTACAACTGCACTGAAAAAAAATGGACCGTTTTTACGACCGTTGCAGCATCCTCAAAATTCGGATGCTTGGCAACTGGTTGGTATTTAACCGATTGCAGAGTCCTGAGATCACGTGATCTCCTTTTGCAACTTTTTGACAAGCGAAGTCAATGGGGATCCACTTAACAACCGTGTTACTAACTTAACACCTGCAGTGATTCAGTTAACAACGCTGGCAAGAAAGACTGTAAAATGGGTCCAAACGCACTTAAGAACTGTGTCACTTAGCAACAAAAATGTGTGTTTGTAATTTGAGGACGACTGCCATTAACCAAGTTAGCCGCCGCACAAGAGGTGGACTCCTCCGTGTGCCTGCTAACTCTCGGATAAAACGAACGGGGCCCAGCATGTCCCACATTTTGGTGGCGAGTTCCGGATGCCAAAACGGGTGTGTACGTGTGTGGGACAATTCCAGGGATTGGATTTCACTCGGCCAGCGGGCCGGGATGGGGCGGGGATCCACAATCTTCACAAAGGTTGGTTTTATTTTTCATTTCTAACAGCTGAAACTGCTCCTGGGGCCTGTTTATTATCCTACTGTAGAAACCTCTCAACAGGTGGACGCGGGGGAAGGCAGGGGCTGGAAAGACTTAAAACAAATCCTGCTTATTTATTTTGCAGATCCATAAACGTAAAACACACACACACAAACATAAGTGCGTGTGTGGAGAGGGCTGTACAATCCCTCCGTCATTCAACTCAGAAACAATTTCAGCTTTTGGCGTCCTTGCCAAAGCTTCGGTGCATGTGTTTCGGTGCATGTTTTTCACGCCATCGAAAAAGGGCCTGAGAAATCTGATTTTTTTTGGTGGGGGGGAGGGAAGAGAGAGACCCTCCTCAGCCCAATCTCCTTTTTGGCAGAGGGGGTGGCAAGGGTTAAAGAGGTAAGTAGAAATATTTACCCTCTCTTTTTGATGTCTTCTAATCATTATCCTTTCCCTATTTCGTTGGGCAGGGGGTTGGACTCGATGACCTCCAAGGTCCCTTCCAACTTTATTATTATTATTATTATTATTATTATTATTATTATTATTATTATTATTATTATTATTTTTATTATTATTATTATTATTATTATTATTATTATTATTATTATTATTATTATTATTATTATTATTATTATTATTATTATTATTATTATTATTATTATTATTATTATTATTATTATTATTATTATTATGTCACCAGCAAGGGCAACATCAGGCAGAGGTGGAACAAAGCAATTTAAGAGTGACGCCACCAGAGGGGCAGTTAGATTTAAAAAATATTTCCAACTGTTTTCTAGCTAGATCAGGTGGACTTTTGCCCATGTAATGAAGCCATTGCTGATTGTTTCTTTGCGGAAGACCCTGGAATCTGTCACACAATCTGGAGGATGGAGCAACATTCTAGCTTCTAAGACAGGGGTCTTCAAACTTGGCCACTTTAAGACTTGGGGACTTCAACTCCCAGAATTCCTCAGCCAGCCCTCAGGGCTGGCTGAGGAATTCTGGGAGTTGAAGTCCCCAAGTCTTAAAGTGGCCAAGTTTGAAGACCCCTGTTCTAAGAGAATGTAGGACCCCTGGATTTGCAAAAATAAAGCTCCTGTCCGTGGGAAAGACCACGGAATCTCTTATGGAAGGACTCCGTGGCCACTCACGACACTGGCTGAAATACAGGTAGTCCTCAAATTATAGTTACTGTTCACATTTGTGATCTTTCTTTGATTCTTTTCACCCGAGTGACAAGTCGAGAAAACGTTGCCCACATCCTGAATCGACTTATTCATGGGTTTGGGGTTGTTATTCATGGGTTTGGGGAGATAGAATTCATTTGCTGGTTGTGGAAGACAGACGGTGTGCCCCAAAGGTTTTTGCTTAGTGGCTGGAGAATTCTTGGAACACAGAATAACAACTTGTTAATGGGGAAATGGCCTGAGAGGTTTACAAAAACCGTCAAGAGTCCAGGCAGTGTGATGCTACGGAATAGTGGATGAATGAACAATATTTCAGCATCACGTTATTACAAAACATCTGTGTTCATCATCTGCGTTACACAGAGATGGGCTATTGCCTGATGATGCAAAGTCTTATCTCAGCTTGCTAGCCTTCTTGTCTCTCCTAACCAGTAATTTAGGGAGAGAGTCAGGCTGGGGTGGGGGTGGGGGGGTGTTAGGGGCCCTGGTCCACTTCTAGGCTAACTTATCTCTGTATTAGCTAATGGGTAGATAGGGGTGAAGAGGTCATTCTCCTTAGCAGGATTCTGCTTCAGGATGGATGGGGCCTGATCAATTTGTCAGGTCAAAGGGCTATTTCTCTAGAGCACATGGTAATGAGGAGGAGGAGG
>NW_015391496.1:11219-23610 GCF_001527695.2 Protobothrops mucrosquamatus
TATTATTATTATTATTATTATTATTATTATTATTATTATTATTATTATTATTATTATTATTATTATTATTATTATTATTATTATACAACATGGAAAGCTGTATTAATCATACAAATGGCTGGGAAATTCCCAAGTGGAAAAAATAAGGCAGAAACAGAGAAGGGAAGGAAGAAAGGGAGAAAAAATGACATCTAGAGAAATGCTGAAGTCTTGGTTGGCCAGGAATTAAGAGATCTAGACAGGTCCTGGTCACTTTTTAAATTTAAAAGAGAGATTTCTTTCCCCTCCCAGAAAACAAAGACAATGGTCTGGGCGAGAACTACTTCCCTAAATCATGAAATAGGAGAGATTACTTATGGATGGATTGAGAATGAGACAAGAAATTTCTAGAGCACCGGATTAAGTTTTCATCGCAAGTTGGGCAATATCTAGATAGCTCTGGAAATTTCCTGTAAATTCTGGAAGTTAGTACTGCATTCCTGGGTTTTTTTAATCTTCTAATTAAAAAGCATTTTTTCTGGTATGTTTCCTATCACAAACAGTTGGTATATCCCATAATTGTGTTTGCATCATGATTCGGTCTCCTTTTTATGGGATTGCATCACTGTCTTAAGCGATGTGCTGAGCATCATAGCTAAAAGCCTTGCATGAATACAACTCAAATTTAATTCTTAATATTTCTAGTTGAAAGCATCTGCTTTGTCAGACCGACCTGAAAACGGGGGGAACCATTTTCAGACAACCGAAGGGACAGGATGTGGGTCATCTTGCTGAATGTCAAATCAGCTCGTAACACCCCAAATATCCATTATTTGCTTGAGGATGAAGAGGCTCGCTGGGGGTGCATTATTGAAATAGGGGTGGGACACTCCCCTCGAAGAAAAAAAATCACTTTAACAAGAGTGCATTCATGCATATTTCAGGAAGTACATCATTGCCGATGAAGCTTACAGCTTCTTGTAATTAAAAATGCCCAACTTTTTTGATTTTTTATTTTGTCATCCGTTACCTCAGGGGTTCCCAACCAGGGGTCCCCTGGGAGGAGATGTAAGATGATATTCCAGAGGGTGCAAAAACTCAGCTTTTCAAAATTATAAAGTACATGCATAATTCGTCGCCATTATTTTGAACTTTTATAAGGGGTGCGAGAATATATCAGAAGCATTCTAGGGTATAGAAAAGGTTGGGAACCATTGCATTACATCATTTATTGGGGGGCATATGAAGTTATTATATTTTAATTACTAACAGGGTTGGAATGGATGGTTTTAGGATGGAAGATAGTGAGATAGAGAGCAGATGCAATTTAAACTGGAGGCTTCCAAATCTTCTCTAAGACGGCACGCAGAATTTTTAATCAGTTGCTCTTTTTACCCCACTATTAACTAAAAAGAAGATTTAAGAATACAGTTAAACTCTGAAGAGTTTTCTTAGAGATCAGAACAAACCTAATTTCTACTGACAAAATTACCTATCAGCTAAAATAGTTCATACTTGCAGAGGCCCACCACCTTTTTAAAAATGGGCTGTTCCATCAACACAAAACCTCAACCTTTTACTTTTATATAATAATAATATATTATATCAAATGGCCCTTGTAACTTGTGCCACTGATTCTGGGGCACTTGGCTTCAACTTCCTAACATGTCATGTTCTCTTTTGATAGACTACAATAGGCTGGAAAGTATCCAGGATGGCTTGTTTAGTCCAGGTTATAATTATGACAGGGTAAACAGGATACACCTTTAAGTTATAATTTAAATATGATAAATGGAGCAAACCCTCAAAGGGGTGGGCTGGGAAAAAAAAAAGTCCCAGGGTATAATCACTTGAGTTAAAGGAAACACCTGTAAAGCATTATTGTCATTAACTGAATGGTATAGAAGGAGCTCCACTTTTTTTTCCTTCAAAATGTTGTTGCTAATATTTGGGGTGGAAGGATTATCTCAGGATCCCAAACCTTCTCCAAATCCTATTGTTTCCCGAATGCACCCACCCATACTTTGCACACAGGTCCCAAAAAGAGGAGAAACATCTTCTGCCCCAAAATATTTTCTTGCTCTGAGCTTCAAGGGACCGTCGGCAACATCCATCTTCTCCAAGGATCCCCAAAGCGCATCAAACAACTCTCACGATTTAAAGCTGTAAGGAGATCTGTTTGGAAAAACCACTTCTTTGATTGATAACACTATAGTTGCAGCCTCTCTTTTAACTTTTGGGATCCATCCCTGTGTAGACACTCCTGGTGCTTTGTTGTTGTTAGTTGCGAAGTCGTGTCCGACCCATCGCGACCCCATGGACAACGTTCCTCCAGGCCTTCCTGTCCTCCGCCATCTTCTGGAGTCCATTGAAGCTCAGGCCTCCTGCTTCAGTGACTCCATCCAGCCACCTCCTTCTCCGTCGTCCCCTTCTTCTCTTGCCCTCCGTCTTTCCCGGCATCAGGCTCTTCTCCAGGGAGTCCTTCCTTCTCATTAGGTGGCCAAAGGACTTGAGTTTCAACTTCAGGATCTGGCCTTCTAAAGAGCAGTCGGGGTTGATCTCCTCCAGGACCGACCGGTTGGATCGCCTTGCGGTCCAGGGGACTCGCAGGAGTCTTCTCCAGCACCAGAGTTCAAAGGCCTCCATTCTTTGGCGCTCAGCCTTTCTTGTGGTCCAACTTTCACAGCTCTACATTGCAACTGGGAAAACCATGGCCTTGGCTATACGTATTTTTGTTGGCAGGGCGCTAGTCTTGAATTAACATTTTAAAGCCTGTTTTATTTTGCAGGAATGACTTGGTTATGGAATGGTTTCAGGATTAAAGGAGAACAGGAGAGGGTATATATTATTACACAAAACTCTTGTAAACTCATTTTGGATTTTTTTTTTTCTCAATCTTCAGCTACTCAAATGGAATCATTTCAGACTCCACTCTTCTTCCTGGATATTTATGGAAAGTCTATTTTTAGTCTCTGGAAAGTGACACATCTGCAGCATCTGATGATATGTTGTTTCTGTCGGATTTTCCAGCATGGCTTTCTTGATTTGGTCAGTGCAAACACCTCTCATCACTGGCTGGAGAAATGCCTCAGGCTGAGTTTTCATGCGCTGGAGAGGACTGTTGTCTGGGAGAAAAGCTATCTCTTGGTTACAGATGCAACCACATCCCAATAGCTAAGGATGATGTAAAGGGATTTCTGAGTCAACTCAAACTGTATATGTAATTATGCAATGTTTCTCTCTGGCAAGCCCTGCCTGTTTCGGAGACATTAAAGAGGATAGTCACGCTTCAAGTGTGTCTTATTTTAGGAGGCATAAAAATAAAAAAAATTGCAGACAGCGAAGGAAAAACACGCACGCTGCTTTCTTAAGACCTCGCCCATAACTTTCCTATGCCAAGCAAGTCTGTGGGTTTGCCCCCTTCATCTCTGTCACATTAGACTTCGGTAATGGCACGGCTTCCCTACTAAGAAATGTACCTCAGTGTGGTTGAGATCAAGGTAACAATTGCACATGAAGAATTCTGATGGCTTTATGCCTTTCGTTGTTTTCACTGTTTGCAAGAAAGAAATGTTCTTGGTTCCGATGGATGGAATTTGGCAGCCGGACAGGATAGCAGTCTTCCAGTATCTCAGGGGCTGCCCCAAAGAAGAGGGAGTCCAGCTATTCTCCAAAGTGCCTGAAGGCAGGACAAGAAGCAACGGATGGAAACTCATAAAGGAGAGAAGCAACCTGGAACTAAGGAGAAACTTCCCGACAGTGAGAACAATTAACCAGTGGAACTACCTGCCTCCAGAAGTGGTGAATGCTCCAACACTGGAAATTTTAAAGAAGAAACTGGACAGCCATTTGTCTGAAATGGTATAGGGTTTCCTGCCTGAGCAGGGGGTTGGACTAGATGACCTCCAAGGTCCCTTCCAACTTTATTATTATTATTATTATAAAACATGGCTAAACTAGAGGCTCAGCTAGGAATCCAATATGACAGAGGCCCCCAACCTTTGGGGCACCAGGGACCGGTTCCATGGAGAGAGGTTTTTCTGCAGACCAGAGGGTGCGTGGTTTTGTGTATGGCTTGCATCCCGTGGATGGGGCTTTGCTTGTTTGTGCAGACCGGTTGCTGGCATGCCACGGACCGGTGCTGGTCCATGGACCGGAGGTTGGGGACCCCTGCAATATGAGACACTAGAGCAGGGGTGTCAAACTGCTGGCCCACAGGCCGGACACATTATCGGGAAACCATGCCCACCTCATTGGTGGCAATGGTGAAAAAGCTCCAATGCGTTGCGCAACGTCATGTGACGTTGCGAGTTTGGCATGTCTGCACTAGAGGTTACTGTTGGGGATCACTACATTTCAACATTGCCTTCTTTTGTAGATTTGGAAACAGGGGTCTAGCACAGGGGTCTGCAAACTTGGCAACTTTAAGACTTGTGGACTTCAAGTCCCAGAATTCCCCAGACAGCATAGCATGGCTGGCTGAGGAATTCTGGGACTTGAAGTCCACAAGTCTTAAAGTTTGCCAAGTTTGGAAACACCTGTTCTAGCTCTATAAAGGGGTTTTTATCATGGTTCTAACTGGACACCTGGAAGCTGAGATGAGGACCTCTCATCCCCCATCATGACCTTTTTCCTAGGAGGGCACCTCTTATCCATTTAGTCCTTCCGGCTGTCACCTTCTCTGGAGAGTCCCAGGACAAGAAAGCAGATGGCTCGGAGGTCCTCTGAAAATCTTTGGATGATGTCCAGGGCTGGAACTAAACGTAGAAGTGCTTCTCCTTTTTTTTAGGTGAGACTCAAAGCTGTCCAGCGTGCCTGTCTGAGGAATTCTGGGAGTTGAAGTCCACAAGTCATCAAAGGGCCAAGTTTGAAGACCCCTGCCTTACCCCTTTTAATGTGGATCAGCACCTATAAGAAAGTCCTGAGATTGTGGTCATTATCTTGACTTTTTTTAATCCCCCCTGTGGACATCACTGTCGTGGGAAGTTAGAACCATCTGGCTGGAAAGGACCTTGGCGTTTTTCTAGTCCAGGGGTAGGCCACCTTGGCTCTTTTATGACTGGTGGACTTCAACTCCCAGAATTCCTGAGCCACCATGGCTCAGCTTGGAAACCTCGCCCTTTCCCCTCAGCGTGGCTGGCTCAGGTATTCTGGGAGTTGAAGTCCACCAGTCATAAAAGAGCCAAGGTTGACTACTCCTGTTCTAGACCAACCTGCTACTCAAGGTAGGAGCCTTAGATCATCCCGGTCAACTTGTTGTCCAGTCTGTTGTTGAAAACCTTGAGCGATGGGGCACCCACAACTCTGGGAGCCCAGCTCTTCTATTCATGAACTGCTCTCCCTGTCAGAAAATCTCTCCTTAGTTGGATCTCTCGTTGACAAGCTTCCCACCTATGACTTCTTGTCTTGCCCTTGGATGCTTTGGAGAATAATTCAACCCTTTCTTCTTCCTGACAGCCCCTCAAGGTCTGGAAGACAGCTATCATGTCCCCCCCCCTAATCCTCCTCTTCTATTGATCGAAGATGTAAGATAAGAAGGTATCAAAATATTTGATTTCATTCTGTAAAGGAATGACTATAAGGATGCTCTTTGTGTCCTACAGTGTTTTGGGTGTTTTTAAGCATCTTACTTGAGTAACCCCCCACAAGGGTTTCGCAAGATGGACGGAGATATTGGCTTAATGTAAAAGTGACGTACCTTCAAACAACTTCATAGTCGAACTATTGGTGACTCAGTTCAATTAACGATTCAATTAACTCATTTTCACTGATTGGAGCCCTTTTGCTACAGGACTCTATTGCCCTTCCTTTCTCCCTCCCTCCTCTCCATTTGATAACTTCTTCTTCTTCTTCTTGTGCCATATCCGTTATCGGACGTTGGCGATCCTGTTTTTATCAGCAGCCGCACGAAAAAGTGCTGCTGAGTTTTGTCCAAACCAGTCCCTGAGATTTTGAAGCCACGATGTTCTTCTTCTGCCTGGACCTCAGTTATTCCTAGACAGTGTCAACTTTAGAGGACACCAGTAACATTTAATTTAAATTTAAATGAATTAAAAAGGGGTAGGCGGGAGGCGGGAACCATTGTAAGCTGTGACAAACTCACTACCCCACAGGCAGCGAAAGTGGGGTATTTGAGGGAGAAAACCTCTCCTTTTATTTGTCTGAAGTTCTCCTCCGTGTAGCTATTCAGCCAGAGCCAAATCAAACATCTGGCAGCTCCAAAAGCAGCAGAGCTGCACCGGGCGTTCTTTTGAAGCCGGCCACCTGGCTCCCTTCTTCTTTTCATGCAAGGCCACCGAAAGCTGCAGCCGAAAAGGCTGAGCATCTTTGCACAGCTGGAATCTCACCGTTCCCAAGGGAGCAACGGATACCCTTGCAATACATGCAACCGATAAATATTTGCCGAGAATTCATCTGGATCAACAGGAAAACCATCTTTTTTTAAAAAAAAAAAGATAAATGCAAACAATAGGAATCAAGAAGGAACAAAAGAGCCAAATCTTTGGCTGAACTATTTTTATACCAAAGAAGCAGCTTTAGCTTTTTTTTTTTTTCTGGGTATGTGTGTGTGTGTGTGTGTGTGTGTGTGTGCGTTTGCTAACTATGTTTATTTGCATTTTAGAAAGGTCCACAGGGGAACAGGCGCTATTTCTTTCTGCATTCTCAATTCAGCTACCGTCAAAGGCGGGAGTCGCTTTGCTGCTAAGCCAGTGGTTCTCAACCTTTTTAATGCTGCGACCCCCAACTGGTCGTAAGTCGAGGACTAAACCGGTCGTAAGTCGAGGACTACCCAACCGGTCGTAAGTCGAGGACTTTCCCTGCCCGGGAGCGCCGCACATGCGTGGTTCCGCCCCCTGCGCCGGCCGAGGCGTAGCTGGCAAGCGGCAGAGACGGAGCAGGCCGACCACCAGCTGGCCCAGCCCAAGGGAGGTAAGGCACCCGCCGGAAAAGGGGGAAAAAATGGCGGACAGCCTTGCTTGGCGACCCCCGTGAAATGGTCGATCGACCCCAAATGGGGTCGCGACCCATAGGTTGAGAACCGCTGTGCTAAGCGGTCCTTACGAATCTCACTTCTCTCCACTTTTCTGCTCTCGCTGGCTCTCTTTGAACGGTCTCTCCCTGCTTATGATTGGGAACCCTGTTGGTTCTCTTCTGCCGAGATCACTCAACGGTCAAGGTCTGACGATTAATGCTTGCTGAGCCAATTTAAGTCAAATCTGGGAGTTTTCCAGATACAGAACAGCTCCTGAGGCAAATCACAGCTCTGACTACAAATAGTAGCTTACAGGGCCCACTAGTTTTTAAATAGCAACGTTCAGAAACAGATTGTCTGATGCACATTGGTGGTAACACCTGTCGCTGGCTCTAAGATAAAGGGTTGAAAGATCTCGTGAATTAGAAGAACGAAAGGCAACAACAGCTAGCTCAGGGGTGGGCAACCTTGGCTCTTTTATGACTGGTGGACTTCAACTCCCAGAATTCCTGAGCCAGCCATGCTGAGGGGAAAGGGAGAGGTTTCCAAGCTGAGCCCTGCTGGCTCAGGAATTCTGGGAGTTGAAGTCCACGAGTCATAAAACAGCCTAGGCCTAGGCCAGAGGTAGGCAACCTTGGCCCTTTTATGACTCGTGGACTTCAACTCCCAGAATTCCTGAGCCAGCCATGCTGAGGGGAAAGGGAGAGGTTTCCAAGCTGAGCCATGGCTGGCTCAGGAATTCTGGGAGTTGAAGCCCACCAGTCATAAAAGAGCCAAGGTGGCCTACCTCTGAGCTAGACAATAATGGTGTCGATTGCCTGTCAGGCGGTTCACCTATGGCTATATTACAAGGCAAGTTGTGAAAATATTCGGGGAAACCAAAGAAAAACTCCAAATATTCAGGGGACCAAAGGAAAACGCTCTTTGCGGTCTACTTTGTCTTAAAAAGCTCAGCGTTATCAGTTTAAAACTTCATTTCATCCAATAATAGTTTTCTAGAGTTTGGGGCCTTTTGTGATGTCTCCCTTGGGCGACTCCCCAGATTCCTCCTCAGAGGTCAGCTCAGGGGAGGTTGAGCCCATTCCTGGCATGTCAGGAGCTGGGTTGATTGATGGCTCTGAACAGGCCCTCCGAAAGAGATTTGGAGGCGTTGCTGGGAACAACGTTTTGGTTTTCTAGCTGTGTGTTTGTTCGTCCTGATTCCTGCTTCGCCCTGGATGGACACCATGTTTGGAATTGTGCCTTGAAGACTCTGAACTTTTCTTGCCTTTTACCCGGGATTAAAACTGAGAAATCCGTGCGTTGAATTGAACTAACCCAACAGCTCCCACTTAACTCAATCCCAAGAGCCCAAGGAGTTAACCAGTGGAACCACCTGCCTCCAGAAGCGGTGAATGCTCCAACACTGGAAGTTTTTAAGAAGAGACTGGACAGCCGTTTGTCTGAAATGCTATAGGGTTTCCTGCCTGAGCAGGGGGTTGGACTAGATGACCTCCAAGGTCCCTTCCAACTTTACTATTATTATTATAGTTGGACACTAATTCACGCCCTGGTTACCAGTTGTTTGGAATATTGCAATGCATTCCACCTGGGGATGCCCTTGAAGACTGTCTGCAAGTTTCAACCGGCCCAGAATGCAGTGGCCCAGTGGCTGGCAGGTACTTACTGGCATAGATTCAAGCACCGCCTTCCAAGTGCGATTCAAAGACAGGGTGGTTTTTTTTTTTTTGATGTTTAAGGCCTTAAATGACTTGGCAGCAGAGAACTGCCTGTTCTGACTGGTTCAGAACCTGCTGACTTATGGGCCCTGAAAGAACCTGCCTGTAGCTCCCCAGTGTGCGGCAGCTGCCAAAAAAGCCAACACAGTGCTAGGCTGCATGAACAGAGGGATAGGATCAAGATTACGTGAAGTGTTAATACCACTTTACAAGGCCTTGGTAAGGCCACACTTGGATACGGCATCCAGTTTTGGTCACCATGATGTAAAAAAGATGCTGAAACTCTAGAAAGAGGGCAGAGAAGAGCAACAAAGATAATCAGGGGACTGGAGGCTAAAACATATAAGGAACGGTTTCTGGAATTGGGTATGTCTAGTTTAACGAAGAGAAGGACGAGGGGAGACATGATAGCAGTCTTCCAATATCTCAGGGGCTGCCACAAAGAAGAGGGAGTCAAGTTATTCTCCAAAGCGCCTGAAGGCAGGAAAAGAAGTAACAGATGAAAACTAACCAAAGAGAGAAGCAACCTAGAACTAAGGAGAGATTTCCTGACAATTAGAACAATTAACCAGTGGAACAACCTGCCTCCAGAAGTTGTGGGTGCTGCAACACTGGAGGTTTTTAAGAAGAGACTGGACAACCATTTGTCTGAAATGGTATAAGGTTTCCTGCCTGAGCAGGGGGTTGGACTAGATGACCTCCAAGGTCCCTTCCAACTACTACTACTACTACTACTACTACTACTACTACTACTTCTTCTTCTTCTTCTTCTTCTTCTTCTTCTTCTTCTTCTTCTTCTTCTTCTTCTTCTTCTTCTTCTTCTTCTTCTTCTTCTTCTTCTTCTTCTTCTTCTTCTTATTATTATTATTATTATTATTATTATTATTATTATTATTATTATTATTATTAGACTGTTCCTTAGACACATCTTGCTGTCCCGTTTCTCAAGGTCCTTCTCACGTACCATGTCAAACTGGTGCAGAGCAACAGGGAAGGGGAGTCAAAGAAGGGGAGTCAAGAGGATCGATGGACTAGCAAGCGGGTCCTGTGAAAAGAGATGGAGGAGCTGAGCACATTTAGCCTTGAGAAGAGAGCACAGAGAAGGAGCACGGTGGCCTTCTTCAAACGTCTTAAAAGATCTCACATCCAGAAGAAGGTTGAAGGCCTGTTTGTTCCCTCTGGTGCCGGAACGCAAGACATGGATTTGAGTTACACGGAAGCAGAATCTACTGGAATGTGAGAAAGTTGCTTCCTACCAAAAAGAGCAGGTTAGCATCGAATAAAATTACTATCGGGTTCCTCGTCTTGAAGGTGCTCCAGAGAGACTTGGAGAGCCCTGGAGTCTGGGATGCTGTGGTTTGAGTTCCAGCACGGAGCAGAGCTTGGGCTCCACGTTCCTGCCCTGTAAATTTTGAAAATGTAGGCTACAATCCACCCTAACAAAAGGGCACAAAAATGTCCACCTTAATACTTTGGTTTCATCTGTTTGTTTGTTTTTTTAAACACACAGGAAAGATTTTTGGTCTCAGCTGGGTAAATATTTTAACCGGGATTTCTGCTCAGCATCTTAGATCACCAGTTTTTCCTCCTCCGATCTACTCACCCCAATTCCCACCCCCAGCAGATCCCATCCAAAATCCTCACGGTGGGTTTTCTCCACCTGAACACACTCGTGGCACGTGGCTCATTCAAATATAGGATCCGGTGCCAGGCCATAAATTCATGGACTTGCGCGATACAAACTTCAAATGATTTATTCCTTAAAAAGGAAGCGATATTTCTCATATGTGGTAGAACAGATCTGATTTGGCAAGGACTTTTCTACATGACGAATCCAGGAAAGCTTTTCAGCCACGCTGGGGGTAGGGAATCAAGCCACCAGGGAGCCAAGAAGGAAAAGTGGTTTGCATTTTTTTTAAAAAAAAAATAAATGTGCATAAAAATGTTGTAGTAGCCAGCAAAAGAGGAAAGAAAGAAAGAAAGAGAAAGAAAGAAAGAAAGAAAAAGAAAGGAAGGATGGATGGAAGAAAGGAGGGAGGGAGGGAAGGTAGGAAGGAAAGAAGGAGGGAAGGAAGGAAGGGAAATAAAAAGGAAGAAAGAAAGGCAGAGAGAAAGAAAGAGAAATAAATAAATAAATAAATAAATAAAAAAGAAAGAAAGAAAGAAAAAGAAATGGAGGATGGATGGAATGGAAGGAAGGAGGGAGGAAAGGTAGGAAGGAAGGAAAGAAGGAGAGAAGGAAGGAAGGAAAGAAGAAAGGAAGGAAGGAAGGAAGGGAAATAAAAAGGAAGGAAGAAAGGCAGAGAGAAAGAGAAAGAAAGAAAGAAAAAAGAAAGAAAGAAAGAGAAAGGAAGGATGGAAGGAAGGAAGGGAAATAAAAAGGAAGAAAGAAAGAAAGAAAGAAAGAAAGAAAGAAAGAAAGAGAAAGGAAGGATGGAAGGAAGGAAGGAGGGAGGGAGGGACGGTAGGAAGGAAAGAAGGAGGGAAGAAAGGAAAAGAATGTAAGGAAGGGAAATAAAAAGGAAGGAAGAAAGGCAGAGAAAGAAAGAAAGAAAGAAAGAAAGAAAGAAAGAAAGAAAGAAAGAAAGAAAGAAAGAAAGAAAGACTCTCCAAATAGGTGGCAGATCAAGTATCATAATCTGGTTTTACAACCCAATAAAATGTGAGCAGTTTTGGAGGGCTGCAGTTGAAGCCTGACAAGGCAGAGAAGCTACAGGTGAGAAATCCCCAGCGTGTCAGAAGGAATCTGAGTTCTAGGAAGGGCCACCTCTCATGCTCAGATCTTGAAAAACCTAAGGCAACTCTGGAGCTAGAAGATCTAAAACTATCCTGGATGTTTCTTGGACAAGATCACTTGATCTTTGTCGTTCAGGCGTTCTCACCTTGCCATCAGAATACTACAGTGTTGTTCACCTGGGCCTAGAGGTTGGTGCTGTGGCCAGGTAGCTGGTGAGACCGTTTGTAGGGGGACCAGAGGGAGTCACCTTATGCGAGAGGAGGAATGGGCAGAACCGGGGGTGGTGGAGTGAAAAGAGGCATCAGCCTAGAATCCCTACGGAGTCACCAACCTTCCTTGAACTCTGCTGACCCTTATCTAGCTGCAAGCAGGGGCCAACCGCTAGTTGAGAAGATTCCTGGGCACCCAATAAATCAGTTTAATAGGACCTTCACCTGTGGACCTTGGCAGATGAGACAGTGCTAAAGGGAATGGGCAGGGTGCAGAGCAGTCCCTCAGCCAGGTTTAAGGAAGGCCTAAAGAACGGAGATCCAAAGAGTCAAAAAATGGCCTCCCCCCATGCAGACCTCTCCAAGAACGTCAACGGCAGGTGCTGAGATCCTGAGGCAGTTTCCAACTAAATCAGCGGCCTTTCCGAGGCCTGTTTAATCTGAAATTTGGAGGGTGCCTCCCCTGGTGGGTCTTAGGCTCCTGATAAAAATCCAAATCTCTGCTTCCCGGGCCCTCCCCAGCTGCATTTTGATGCCCTGAGAACTTCTCTTTTCCCTCATCAGAAAAAAGTATAGATGTACTTCAGAGAATTTGCTGCTCTCTCTCTCTCTCCCCTTCCTCCCTCCATCTCTCTCTCCTCCATCTCTCTCTCCCCCTCCTCCTCTCTCTCCCCCTCCCTCTCCCTTCCTCCCTCCATCTCTCTCTCCCTCCTCCTTCTCTCTCCCCATTCCTCCTCTCTCTCCCCCTCCCTCTCCCTCTCTCTCCCTCCCTCCC
>NW_015391496.1:24213-25881 GCF_001527695.2 Protobothrops mucrosquamatus
CCCCTCCTTCTTTCTCTCCCCCTCCCTCCTTCTGTCTCTCTCTCCCCCTCCCTCCCTCCCTCTCTCCCTTCTTCTCTCTCCCCCTTCTTCTCTCTCCCCCTTCCTCTCCCTCTCTCTGTTCTTCTTGGCAGCTTTCCTTACTGTTTCAGTAAACAGAAGGGGTTTCTTAGCTTAATTTATAGCCCTGAACGCTGGTAGCTGTTTCATTCCATAGTTAATGATGTTGAAAACGTTTGGAGTTAATGGTACCGTAAAACAATTAGGGTGCCATTTACTTTTTTTGAAGCAGCTTCTGAGAATTCCTTATCCTTTGTAGATAATTCACTTTCTTATTTTCTCAGGCCACTAGGATCCAAGGGCAGTTCTGACAAATGGGGCTGGCATTTCTGCCATGTGCTTAAAAGCCAGTGAACCATCAAGGATGGGTTTTGGGACACCATTCAACCAGCCGGTGCAGCCGGCGTTGTGGAACAAAAGCGACAGGATGTGCGATTGCTGAAAATCTCTGCACAATGACAAAGCCCTGGGCACATCCGATAAGCCAGACTGAGTGGTAGGGAACTGATTGAGCCCCAGAATCTGTTGGCGTTTCAGGGGCCCCATGAAGGAGCCATAAAAATATGCCCAAAGCTGCTTTTATGGGTCTGATTCCCTTGCTGGAGTTTTGGGAAGCGGAGGCAGGTGACTTTTTAAAAGGTGCATTAATTCTACAGATAGTCCTTGAGTTATGATGAATTTGTACAGTGACTGTTGGAAGTTACCACGGGACTGACAAAAGTGCAGCTGGCACTTGTGCTTAATGGCTGTTGCACCATCCCTACACTTCCACGATCACAACCTGGGCATAGAAGAATAGAATAGAATAGAATAGAATAGAATAGAATAGAATAGAATATAGGAATGAAGAATAGAATAGAATAGAATAGAATAGAATAGAATAGAATAGAATAGAATAGAATAGAATATAGGAATGAAGAATAGAATAGAATAGAATAGAATAGAATAGAATAGAATAGAATAGAATATAGGAATGAAGAATAGAATAGAATAGAATAGAATAGAATAGAATAGAATAGAATAGAATAGAATAGAATAGAATAGAATAGAATAGAATAGAATATAGGAATGAAGAATAGAATAGAATAGAATAGAATAGAATAGAATAGAATAGAATAGAATAGAATAGAATAGAATAGAATAGAATACTTTATTTGGCCAATTGTGATTAGACACACAAGCAATTTATCTCTGGTGCAGAAGCTTTCAGCTTTCAGCAACAGAATCATCATCATCATCATGCCAATAAGGGGGGGGGGATTAAAGAAGATGATAAGAAGGATAAAGTGATAATACAACAGCCATATTACATGGGTAAATATACATAGACACTAGACAGCACTGTGAGAATTAGATGTTCAGCAGAGTGATGGCACACTAGTTGTTTTATCATGCAATGCCCTATAGTGGCATCCTTGAGGCCTCCCTCAAGTTGAAGCAGATTATGTCCAGGATGTGAGGGGTCTGTAGATAGTTTCTCAGCCCTCCTTCTGACCCGCGCAATACAGGTCTTCTATGGAAGGCAGTCTGGTTGTAATTTCTGCAGTCTTAACTATCAGTTGGTGTCTGTACCTGTCTGTTTGGTTGCTGTACCAAACCAGACTGTTACAG
>NW_015391497.1:0-7745 GCF_001527695.2 Protobothrops mucrosquamatus
TTTCCTGCTACATTTTTTCTTTGGAGCTTCCCCGTCCGTCAATCCTTCGAGGTAGACCAGGCCGAGAAACCACCGACACGAGAAATAGTAGACATTGTCAGTACCGAGTATAGTAGCAGAACCTTGAAAGCGTCTCCCCTTCGCTCCCGCTGGCACCAAAGAGCATCAAGGCAAGTCATCCTTGAGCTTCTTTCTCACCTGTTCCTATTTTCCTGGGGTGAATTCACGTTTTCCTGCTACATGTTTTCTTTGGAGCTTCCCCGTCCGTCAATCCTTTGAGGTAGACCAGGCCGAGAAACCACCGACACGAGAAATAGTAGACATTGTTGGTACCGATTATAGTAGCAGAATACTGAAAGTGTCTCCCCTTCGCTCCCGCTGGCACCAAAGAACATCAAGGCAAGTCATCCTTGAGCTTCTTTCTCACCCGTTCCGGTTTTTCTGGGGTGAATTCACGTTTTCTTTATACGGCTGCCACATATTTCCTGCAAGGCCGTCTCTGTGCTCTTCTACGCCGCCTTCCAATGGTTTATGGGCACTCACGAGGGAAATCATGTCTGTTTCGGCCTCAAACCTTCTTAATAAATCTCCTCCTTGCTTACGAACGAGGATGTGTCTTTTGAAGGGGGGGGGGGATTTGAGGGAGAATGGCCTGATTGGTCCCCTCCTGACTCGCCGGGTCCACACCGCAACACACTCACAAATCAGAGCGGGAAGGGGACAGGGAACGAGGCGAATCTACTCGAGGGGTGGGTCAGAATGGAGGGTCTTTCCCCGAAATCTTTCAACCTCCGACCTCTGAAAGGCTCCGAGGGCCACGGGGCCCCTCCTGATGGGATTCTGGCAAGGTCCTTGAGGACCCCCGACTTGGGGAGTGGATCTATAGGACTTTCAGGCCAAAGACATCCCCCCCACTGCCCCAAACAGAGAATAATGGGGGGGGGAAAGCAGAACAGAACCACCAAGTTGGAAGGGACTTCGGAGGTCATCTAATCCAATCCCCTGCTCCAGCAGGAGACCCTGACAATCATAGAGTTGGAAGGGACCTCGGAGGTCATCTAGCCCAGCCCCGTGCTCCAGCAGGAGACCCTGACGGAATCATTTGGAAGGGACCTCGGAGGTCATCTAGCCCAACCCCTTGCTCCAGCAGGAGACCCTTACAGCATCATTTGGAAGGGACCTTGGAGGTCATCTAGTCCAGCCCCCTGCTCAAGCAGGAGGCCCTGACAGACTCATAGAAGGACAGAGATGGTAGGGGTCTCGGAGGTCATCTAGTCCAGCCCCCTGCTCAAGCAGGAGATCTTGACAGAATCCTAGAAGGACAGAGATGGTAGGGGTCTCGGAGGTCATCTAGCCCAGCCCCCTGCTCCAGCAGGAGACCCTTACAGCATCATTTGGAAGGGACCCTGGAGATCATCTAATCCAGCCCCCTGCTCAAGCAGGAGGCCCTTACAGAATCACAGAAGGACAGGGTGGGAAGGGACCTCGGAGGTCATCTAGTCCCGCCCTTCTGCTCCGGCAGGAGACCTCTGCCTAGACCTTTTCAGACAAGTTGGCTGGCCGGTCTCTTCTTAAAAGCCTCCGGCGACGGGAGCACCCGCAACCTCCGGTGGCGAGCAGTTCCACTGTTTAATTGTTCTCTCCAAGTTTAATTCCAGGTTGCTTCTCTCCTTCAACCATTGTTTCTTGCCCTGCCTTCAGGTGCTTTGGAGGATAGGGGGACCCCCCCCCGTCTTCTTTGGGGCAGCCCCCCCCCCAAATACTGCAATGCTGCTGTCAAGTCACTTCTAGTCTTTCTTCTCTCTGGACTGGCCAGACCCAAATCCTGCAGCCGTTCTTCTTCATATGGTTTAGACCCCCCCCAGGCCTTGAATCTTCTCAGTTGCTCTTCTCCCTCTTTCTGGAGACTCGACCCTTTGTGTGTGTGTGTGTGTGTGTGTGTGTGTGTGTGTGATGCGGGGGGGGGACCAAAAAGTGGGCGCAGGATTTCTCCGGAGCCGATCGGCGTGGGACCAGCGGAGGAGGGAGGGGTCCCAGGGCCCCATGATCCACCAGCCCTAGAAGAGCTCTGGAGCCCCCACGTAAGTTGGGGAACGGTGGACCTTCAAATGAGCCACTGATTAAAAAGGTTTTGAGAAATATGGATTGATGTAAGGATTATTAAGCTTTAGAGTTGAAAATTTGTGATTATTAGAATAGATACGTTAAGCAGAGTAAGAATGTATTTTTTTGAATAGTATGTTTATTTGTAATGAAAATTATTTTGGAATGGAATGAGAATAAGCTTTAACAACCAATTGAGCGTGTTCAGTTAGCAAGGCAATGTTTTGTGTAATAATAGGTGTGTTCTTTTTTTTTTTTTAGACGTGATAATTATTTGAATGAGATTTAAATGCTATTTGAAGAAATAAGAGGGATCTGTGATAAAAATCAATGATTTATGAGATTATGAATTAGAATATATCTGGATTAGTATTTTAGAAGGGATAATAATAATAATAATAATAATAATAATAATAATAATAATAATAATAATAATAATAATAATAATAATAATAATAATAAAGTTGGAAGGGACCTTGGAGGTCATCAAGTCCAACCCTCTGCTCAGGCAGGAAACCCTATACTATTTCAGACAAATGGATGTCCAGTCTCTTAATAATAATAATAATAATAATAATAATAATAATAATAATAATAATAATAATAATAATAAAGTTGGAAGGGACCTTGGAGGTCATTTAGTCCAACCCCCTGCTCAGGCAGGAAACCCTATACCATTTTGGACAAATGGCTGTCCAGTCTCATAATAATAATAATAATAATAATAATAATAATAATAATAATAATAATAATAATAATAATAATAATAATAATAATAATAATAATAATAATAATATTAAAGTTGGAGGGGTCCTTGGAGGTCATCAAGTCCAACCCCCTGCTCAGGCAGGAAACCCTAGACCATTTCAGACAAATGGCTGTCCAGTCTCTTCTTAAAAATTTCCAGTGTTGCAGCATTCACCGCTTCTGAAGGCAGGTGGTTCCACTGGAAGTGATAATACATTTATCTAAGGTTAAATTGGACTATGGTCATTGTAAATGAATAAAGCTCAAAACGATTAGGATTTATAGATATGTAATGTAGAAATGGATTATGTTAAATAGGTTATACAGTATTATTTGAGGGAAATAGAGAGGGAACATTTAATGCGTTTACTGGAGCTATTATATGATTTTGTTTTGGGATGATGGATCACCTAACCACCACGGTGTGTCTCGAGCATTCTGTTGTAAAAGTTAAAAAAACCAATACAATTTGTTTAAAAAATAAAATAAAAAATGAGACGCCGATGGATCCCAGGTACAAACAGGGCCATAAAATCCAGGTGCGTTTGGGACTTTGTCCCGGCTCAGCCGGGGACAAGGCGTGTCTCTCCACCTGCCGCCTGTTCCTCGGTTTCCCTTTCGTAGCTTATCGAAGATTAAACCTTTGCGATTTCTCGGGAGCTGATTGGCGTGCGGCCAAGAGAAGAGGGAGGGGCCCCGGGGCCCCCGGTCCAGCTTTTCCATTTTGTCTTTCCCGATCTTCGTCCACCTTCGCCTCGCCCGCGACGGTTCGCGCGGAGTTTCTGCTCCCCCGCTTTAATAATAATAATAATAATAATAATAATAATAATAATAATAATAATAATAATAATAATAATAATAATAATAAAGTTGGAAGGGACCTTGGAGGTCATCGAGTCCAACTCCCTGCTCAGGCAGGAAACCCTACACCATTTCGGACAAATGGCCGTCCAGTCTCTTCTTAAAAACTTCCAGTGTTGGAGCATTCACCGCTTCTGGTGGCAGGTTGTTCCACGGGTTAATCGTTCGAACTGTCAGGAAGTTTCTCCTTAGTTCTAAGTTGCTTCTCTCCTTGATCAGTTTCCATCCGTTGCTTCTCGTCCTGCCTTCAGGCGCTTTGGAGAATAGCTTGACTCCTTCTTCTTTGGGGCAGCCCCTGAGATACTGGAAGACGGCTATCCTGTCCCCCCTCGTCCTTCTCTTCCTTAAACTAGACATCCCCAATTCCAGCAGCCGTTCCTTGTCGATTATTTCCCTCNTTTCCTGCTACATTTTTTCTTTGGAGCTTCCCCGTCCGTCAATCCTTCGAGGTAGACCAGGCCGAGAAACCACCGACACGAGAAATAGTAGACATTGTCAGTACCGAGTATAGTAGCAGAACCTTGAAAGCGTCTCCCCTTCGCTCCCGCTGGCACCAAAGAGCATCAAGGCAAGTCATCCTTGAGCTTCTTTCTCACCCGTTCCTGTTTTTCCGGGGTGAATTCACGTTTTCTTTATACGGCTGCCACATATTTCCTGCAAGGCCGTCTCTGTGCTCTTCTACGCCGCCTTCCAATGGTTTATGGGCACTCACGAGGGAAATCATGTCTGTTTCGGCCTCAAACCTTCTTAATAAATCTCCTCCTTGCTTACGAACGAGGATGTGTCTTTTGAAGGGGGGGGGGATTTGAGGGAGAATGGCCTGATTGGTCCCCTCCTGACTCGCCGGGTCCACACCGCAACACACTCACAAATCAGAGCGGGAAGGGGACAGGGAACGAGGCGAATCTACTCGAGGGATGGGTCAGAATGAAGGGTCTCCCCCCGAAATCTTTCCACCTCCGACCTCTGAAAGGCTCCGAGGGCCACGGGGCCCCTCCTGATGGGATTCTGGCAAGGCCCTTGAGGACCCCCGACTTGGGGGGTGGATCTATAGGACTTTCAGGCCAAAGACATCCCCCCCACTGCCCCAAACAGAGAATAACGGGGGGGGGGGAAGCAGAACAGAACCACCAAGTTGGAAGGGACCCGGGAGGTCATCTAGTCCAGCCCCCTGCTCCAGCATGAGGCCCTTACAGAATCGTACAAGGACAGAGTTGGAAGGGACCTCGGAGGTCATCTAGCCCAACCCCTTCCTCCAGCAGGAGACCCTTACAGCATCATTGGGAAGGGACCTTGGAGGTCATCTAGTCCAGCCCCCTGCTCAATCAGCCCCCTTACAGAATCATAGAAGGACAGAGTTGGAAGGGACCTCAGAGGTCATCTAGCCAAACCCCCTGCTCCAGCAGGAGACCCTTACAGCATCATTGGGAAGGGACCTTGGAGGTCATCTAGTCCAGCCCCCTGCTCAAGCAGGAGGCCCTTACAGAATCATAGAAGGACAGAGTGGGAAGGGACCTTGGAGGTCATCTAGTCCCGCCCTCTGCTCCAGCAGGAGACCCTTACAGCATCATTTGGGAGGGACCTTGGAGGTCATCTAGTCCAGCCCCCTGCTCCAGCAGGAGACCCTTACAGCATCATTTGGAAGGGACCCTGGAGGTCATCTAGTCCAGCCCCCTGCTCAAGCAGGAGGCCCTTACAGCATCACAGAAGGACAGGGTGGGAAGGGACCCTGGAGGTCATCTAGTCCAACCCCCTGCTCAGGAAGGAGATTCCTTCAGAATCATAGAATGACAGAGTTGGAAGGGACCTCGGAGGTCATCTAGTCCAACGACCTGCTCGAGCAGGAGACCCTGACAGAATCATAGAGAGCTGGAAGGGACCTATGAGGTCTTCTAGTCCAATCCCTGCTCGAGCAGGAGACCCTTGCAGAATCATGGAAGAACAGAGTGGGAGGGGACCCTAGAGGTCATCTAGTCCAACCCCCAACCCCATTTTAGGAGAGGGAAGTGGGCAGGGGAAAAGTCCCAGCTTCCTTTGGCAGGGACACCCTCAAAGGGACTGACAACCCCTTCTTTCTTTTCGTTTTTTGACATGATAAATATAAAAATGTTGGGATGGTTCACAGAAAGGAAATGTTTTAGGCCTTGAATCCTCTCAGTTGCTCTTCTCTTCTCCCTCTTTCTAGAATCTCGACCCTTTGTGTGTGTGTGTGTGATGCAGGGGACCAAAAAGTGGGCGCAGGATTTCTCCGGAGCCGATTGGCATGTGGCCAGCAAGGGAGGTAGGGAAGGGGAGGGAGGGGTCCCAGGGTCCCATGATCCACCAGCCCTAGAAGAGCTCTGGAGCCCCCCCCCAGAAGTTGGGGAACGGTGGACTTTCAGGTGAACCGCTGATGGATCCCAGGTATAAACAGGGCCATAAAATCCAGGTGCGTTTGGGACTTTGTCCCGGCTCAGCCGGGGACAAGGCGTGTCTCTCCACCTGCCGCCTGTTCCTCGGTTTCCCTTTCGTAGCTTATCGAAGATTAAACCTTTGCGATTTCTCGGGAGCTGATTGGCGTGCGGCCAAGAGAAGAGGGAGGGGCCCCGGAGCCCCCGGGTCCACGGTCCAGCTTTTCCATTTTGTCTTTCCCGATCTTCGTCCACCTTCGCCTCGCCCGCGACGGTTCGCGCGGAGTTTCTGCTCCCCCGCTTTAATAATAATAATAATAATAATAATAATAATAATAATAATAATAATAATAAAGTTGGAAGGGACCTTGGAGGTCATCGAGTCCAACCCCCTGCTCAGGCAGGAACCCTACACCATTTCAGACAAATGGCTGTCCAGTCTCTTCTTAAAAACTTCCAGTGTTGGAGCATTCACCGCTTCTGGTGGCAGGTTGTTCCACGGGTTAATCGTTCGAACTGTCAGGAAGTTTCTCCTTAGTTCTAGGTTGCTTCTCTCCTTGATCAGTTTCCATCCGTTGCTTCTCGTCCTGCCTTCAGGCGCTTTGGAGAATAGCTTGACTCCTTCTTCTTTGGGGCAGCCCCTGAGATACTGGAAGACGGCTATCCTGTCCCCCCTCGTCCTTCTCTTCCTTAAACTAGACATCCCCAATTCCAGCAGCCGTTCCTTGTCGATTATTTCCCTCGGCTGTCGACTGCGATCCAGAGTTCCTTCGGTCAGGGGTGGGGGGGCCTGGTTTAGAGGCCCTGGTCTGCCCCCCAACCCCTCATCCAGCACCAGGGAAGATGGCCAGGGTGGCTGATTGTGTGACATGTCGTCGTTTCCGTCCCTCCAATCCTCCGTCAATCAGCCGGAAAGAATATTGAGGCTGCGGTATTGTGTGGCCCTTGTGATCCAACAAAGGAGAAGGGGAACTGGCACGCAAACTGGGTTGTGTAGTACGACACAGGGTCCCTTCCGAAAGGACTCAACTACCCACACCCCCAAGCATAAAAGAAGAGAAACAAACAGGGCGAAGTCGAACGCCGAGCCCCGGAGCAATTGAGGCCGGAACGTTTTGCGGACGAAGGGCAGCAGAAACAGCCTCCAAGGGACGGCCCAGGTCAGGTCTATTATTTCGAGATGCCCGGAAGTCTCCCCGGATTTCGATTCCCAACCCGAAGGCCAGGCAGGAGAGAGAGAGACCGGCAGCTGCGTTTATCCACCAAGGTGTAGGGTGCCTCTCCTAGGAGGAGACCCAGAGTCGCCCCCCCCCGGCATCGGGTGCCCAGCTCGACGGGGTTGCGAGGAACAAAAAGGGGCCGTTGATCTAAGAATCGGACGGCTGGGGAGCTGTAATGGTGGGTAGGCGGTCTGGATTCTGCTTGAGCGGGGTGGGGTGGGTTGGACTAGATGACCTCCAAGGTCCCTTCCATCTCTTCCGTAATTCGGTAAGGGTCACCTGTTTGAGCAGGGGGTTGTACTAGATGGCCTCCAAGGTCCCCTCCGTGTCTGTAATTCTGTAAGAATCTCTGGCTTGAGCAGGGGGCTGGACTAGATGACCTCCGAGGTCCCTTCCATCTGTGTAATTCTGTAAGGGTCACCTG
>NW_015391497.1:10143-13236 GCF_001527695.2 Protobothrops mucrosquamatus
GAACGCGGCACTTTCACTTTCGGGGGAGGGAAGGAAGGAGGGAGGGAGGGAGGGGCGGGCCCGGGGGGAGAGTAAAGAGAAGCGGGGCGGCTCCGCGGCCGCAGTAGGCGCCTGATCCTGCGAGGCGCCGGGGAGATCCAGAGCCAGGCGGGGATCGCGCGCAGCAGCAGCAGCAGCAACAGCGCAGGTGGGGAGAAGGAGGGGGGGAGGAGGAGGAGGGGGGGTCCGTCCAGGGGGAGGCGCTGAGCCGGAGGGAGGGAGGGGCGGGAGAGCCGCTCCCCGGATCTCCCCGAGTGGCGAGGAATCCCGAGGGGGGGGAAAAAGCCTCCCGGGGTTGGACTAGATGACCTCCAAGTTCCCTTCCAACATTATTTTTTATTATTATTATTATTATTATTATTATTATTATTATTATTATTATTATTATTATTATTATTAGTATTAGTATTAGTATTAGTATTAGTATTAGTATTAGTATTAGTATTAGTATTATTAGTATTAGTATTAGTATTATTAGTATTAGTATTTATTTATTATTTATTTATTATTTTAATTTGTATACCGCCCTTCTCCCATAGGACTCAGGGCGGTTCACAGCATATTAAAAACAAATACTATATGCAAAATACAAAGATACAAAACTACAAAATACAAACCCCAATAAAAGCCGAATTAAAAACCAAATATTGCCAGCTGTGTTTCATTAAAATTAATTTTAAAATCATCCCTACCTAAAATCCTCCCTAGGTCAGGCCCGCTTTTAGTATTAATATTAGTATTAGTATTATTACTAATATTAATATTAATACTAATACTAATATTAGTATTAGTATTATTAGTATTATTAGTATTGTTGTTGTTTTGTTGTTTTGTTGTTATTATTATTACTACTACTACTACTGCTGCTGCTACTACTACTACTATTAGTAGTGGGAGTTGTCAAAGCAAGAATATACAGTATTTCTTGCTTTGACAGTAGTATTACTTTTAAACAAATTAAATCCCCAGCTGTATATTCCATGCATGCCTTTCATCCCAAGTTATTATTATTACTGTTACTATTTTTAATTATTATTTTTATTATTAGTAGTAGTAGTAGTATTAAATTTAAACAAATTAAATCCCCAGCTGTATATTCCATGCATGCCTTTCACCCCGCCAAGTTATTATTACTATTATTGTTTGTTTTTGTTGTTATTATTAATTATTATTATTACTACTATTTATTATTATTATTATTATTATTATTAGTAGTAGTAGTAGTAGTAGTAGTAGTAGTAGTACTTTTAAACAAATTAAATCCCCAGCTGTATATTCCATTCATGCCTTTCACCCCAAGTTATTATTATTATTACTATTGCTATTTTATTATTGTTATTATTATTATTATTATTATTATTATTATTATTAGTAGTAGTAGTAGTAGTAGTAGTAGTAGTACTTTTAAACAAATTAAATTTCCAGCTGTATATTCCATTCATGCCTTTCACCCCAAGTTATTATTATTACTGTTACTATTTTTAATTATTATTTTTATTATTATTAGTAGTAATAGTAGCATTAAATTTAAACAAATTAAATCCCCAGCTATATATTCCATGCATGCCTTTCACCCCGTTATTATTATTACTATTTATTATATTATTATTATTAGTAGTAGTATTACTTTTAAACAAATTAAATCCCCAGCTGTATATTCCATTCATGCCTTTCACCCCATTATTATTATTATTACTATTGCTATTTATTATTATTATTATTATTAGTAGTAGTAGTAGTAGTAGTAGTAGTAGTAGTTACTTTTAAACAAATTATATCCCCAGCTGTATATTCCATTCATGCCTTTCACCCCGTTATTATTATTACTATTGCTATTTTATTATTACTATTACTATTATTATTATTATTATTAGTAGTAGTAGTAGTAGTAGTACTTTTAAACAAATTAAATCCCCAGCTGTATATTTCATTCATGCCTTTCACCCCAAGTTATTATTATTACTATTACTATTACTATTTATTATTATTATTATTATTATTATTATTATTAGTAGTAGTAGTAGTAGTAGATTACTTTTAAACAAATTAAATCCCCAGCTGTATATTCCATTCACCCCACCAAGGTGTTTTTGTTATTATTATTATTGGTATTGGTATTAGTATTATCCGCGCAACAGGGGCGCACTCTTCCCAGGCGGTCGGGGGTCCCCCGTCCGTTTTCCTTGGCAGAAACGTTGAAGAAGAGGCTGGGACGGCGCCTCTCCGGACGGGGGGGGGGAGGTGATCCTCGGGGTGGTGGTGTCCGTGGAGACCCCCCCTCCAGACTAACAAAAGAAAGGGGCACCTCTTTCATTTCAAGGCATCTCTGGGAAAGGCAGGCGGGGAGGGGCAGTGCCCCCCTGTTTCCTCCCCCTCCCTCCCCCACCCAAAAAGGGGCCTTGGCCGGAGCTGCCCCCGGCCCCTCCCTCACCTCAAAAAAGGGGGGGTCTCCCCCCATCTTCTCTCTCCTTCCCCACAGTCCGAAGAGGAGTGAATCCGTCTGCCAGCTTCAGCAGCCAGAAATGAACCAGCAGCCGACATTCCGGGTAGGTCCTGGGAAGGGCTCCTGAAAGGAGGGGAGGGGGCTTCGGGAAAGGGGAGACCCCCCTGCTCCGGGTAGGGCCTGGGAAAAGCGTCCAGGTCCCCCCACACCTCCCCATCGTCCTCCAGGCCAGCCCTGTCCCCCTACTTGTGAAAATGGGGCGAGCGAGGCTCCGGTGCTCAAGCACGCAATGCCCCCCCAAATAAAGGGGGTCCCCCCAGCTCTACTTCCCCTTTTTCTCCTCCCCCTGCCTCCCCCTCCCTGCCCCCCCTTTCTTCCCTTCCTGGGTCCCTTCAGAGCATCTCAGGACACACCCCCTTTTAGCCGGGGGGATGCTCCAGAGCAGCCTCGAATGTGGGGTGGGGGACCAGGCTGCGGTTTCTGAATGGGGGAGCAGCTGGCTCTCTGTTCCACTGGACACGTGTGACTCGTGTTTCCTTTCCACTCTTCCAGGGAGCCACGGATGAGGAGTCCATGCTGGGTAAGTGGAGGAGGCCACGCCTGGCATTTGG
>NW_015391497.1:13334-25898 GCF_001527695.2 Protobothrops mucrosquamatus
CCCCCTTTTAGCCGGGGGGATGCTCCAGAGCAGCCTCGAATGTGGGGTGGGGGACCAGGCTGCGGTTTCTGAATGGGGGAGCAGCTGGCTCTCTGTTCCACTGGACACGTGTGACTCGTGTTTCCTTTCCACTCTTCCAGGGAGCCACGGATGAGGAGTCCATGCTGGGTAAGTGGAGGAGGCCACGCCTGGCATTTGGGGCGGGGAAAACACGGCAGCCACGTGGAGGGCGAGCTGATGCCAGTTCAGAGGAAGAGCTGCGCTGGATGGGTCTCTCCCCAGAGCGAGCAGCCAGAGCCTCGCTGGCCGGCCTAGAGGAGGGGTACCTTGGCCCCTCTGTGGAGACTCCCTCCTCACTCCTAAACACAGTTGCCTCCCTCCCTCCCTCCCTCCCTCCCTAAGGGGCCCTGTTGCCCACGGACGGGCCCCCTTCCACAGTCCCTGCTGGTCTTTCGGCTCTGGGAGACCCACCTCGGACGGGGTTTGGTGACGCAGCATCGCCGGAGAAGGAAGACGGCAGTCTCACCGGTGGGCCTGGAAGGACAGGCAGGCGGGAGGAAGCGACTGTCGCGGGGCACTCGTGTGGGTGGGTGGGTGGGGTGGCCCTCGAGACCCATTTCAGCAAACCCCTTGGATCCACACCCCGGCAGTCGGAGTTTCCTCGGTTCCGCACGGATCGTCCTCCCGGCCCTCTGTCTGAAACAAACCAAGTTGGAAGCCGGCTTGCACGCTCAGCAGGGGGAGACAGGAGGGTCAGTCCTGCTTGGTCCAACCTGCCTCTGCATCCTGCCCCCCAGGCCCAGTTGGTCAGGCATCCTCCCGCAGGTCTCTGCCAGCAGCCCTGAGTCTCTTCCGGGTCGCTCGGACCAAGCTTTGCTGGTGGGGCTGGATGCAGTGGCCATACTCGGACCTCAGGTGTGGGGCGGGGGGCTGCTGGGATCCAGGCTGTCCTCTGAAACCAAAGGTAATTTCCTGACTTGGAGCTTCATTGTTTTATCAGTGGAGTTTTGCTAAAGTGGGGTTCGCACGTTGCGGGAATCTGCACGGCAGAGTATCGCGTTTTAGCAACTCTGGGAGATTCCAAAAAAAGAAGCCCTGAAGCGCTTCAGGGCAGGGATGACTCTTTTCCAAAACTGTCCCCGTTTCCAGCCTGCTCCATGACGCCCCGACATGTTCGATCACGGCCCCACGTTTCTTCCCCGGGCATCTGTGAAATGTCTCGATTCCTTTTTGTGACACTGTCTTCCAAACTCGCAGGGGAGGACGCCGACCTCCGGCTGATCCTGGTGGGAAAAACCGGCGGCGGGAAGAGCGCCACGGGCAACACCATCCTCGGCCGGAAAGAGTTCGAGTCCCACCTGGGGGCAAAGGCCACCACCCTGAGCTGCCAAAGGGGTCAAGGAAGATGGCAGGACAGGAAGATCTCCGTGGTCGACACCCCAGCCATTTGTGATTCGGAAAACCACAGTGAGATGGTGCAAAACGAGACCAGGGCTTGTGCCGAACTCTCCCGGCCTGGTCCCCACGCCCTGATCTTGGTGACCCAGGTGGGGCGCTTCACTGCGGAAGATGTGGCTGCCGCAAAGCGGGTTCGGGCTATCTTTGGGGCCGAGTCTGCCAGGCACACGATCGTACTCTTCACCTGCTTGGAGGATCTGGAAGGCGCCACCCTGCAGGAGTACGTCCGAAAGTCCGACAACCGGAATCTGCAGGCTCTGATCCGGCAGTGTGGGAACCGCTTCTGCGGCTTCAACAACAAGGCCGCGGGAGCCGAGCGGGAGAGGCAGGTCTCGGAGCTGATGGAGATGGTGGAGAGAGTTGTTTTCGAGAATGGGGGGCGATATTACGCCAACTGGCTGTACGTGAAGCCCAACGTACGGGATCAGCACGTTAGGATATCCGTAGAGGACCGAAAGGACTGGAAACGGGTGTGGTACTCCAAAGAGACTTGGGGATGGATTGGGTTGGCGTGCGTGGTGATTGTGATTGTGATCGTTCTGGCGGTCCAGTTGTCGTGAGTTCTTTGCAAAGTTTTGGGAGGGAGCGGGAGAGACGTTGTGGGCGAGTGGCTTGTGTGGACGTGCCCTGATTGCAGTGAACTTGCCACACCTGGGGAGGGCGGGAGGCGACTGGTGCGACGCCAGGAGAGCCACGGTTCTCTTTGCAGCCCGGCGTCTCTCCAGTTCCTTCCCTGTCTCCAGGCCTTGGGACCCCTTAGCCCCCTTGACTGATCAGATTGGGAAGCTGGAAAATAGACCCCAAGAAGGGACCTGGATTCTGCATTTGGGGGGGGGAGAGGCCAGGGGGTGGCACAGCCTTCTGCGCAGCTGCACAAATAATAGAGCCAAGCCCAGCTAAGCAACCTGCTAAAATTGTGGCGTGCGACATCTCAACATTGGCGCGAGAAACGCGGCTTTCCGTTGAGTGGTTTGTAGTCCTCAGATGGAGCTTCCCGTCTCCGAACACAGTTTGAAGGATGGATGATCTGCTGGTGTGGATTCTCAGTGACCCCACAGGGAGATTTTCTCGGTGTGTGTGTGTGTGTGTGTGTGTGTGCACACGTCCCCCTATGCCTTCCAGAAGTGTACTCCATCGTCTCTAATTGACTCCATCCACCTTTCTCTGGACAAAACTTCTTTTTTTTCTCTACGACGGTCCTGCCGCTGAAAGAAAATAACTCCCACACATGCCGGGAGCTTCTGTGGCTGAGGGGGGGGGGGCTAGAATGGGGTCTCCACAATTCTTGGGGTGGGGGGGCGAGAGAAGAGATGATCCCACTTCTCTGGTGCAAAATAAAAAAAAGAAATAGCAGAATGAAAAGGGTTTGATTTAAAAGGAAAAAAACAAAAAACGAGTACACGAATAAACGTTACCCTTTTGACAGTAACTTAGTAAACGTGTCTATGATACAAGATATATATGTAATGTAAAGTTTACAGAATGACATACTGTGTACGTGTTTAATACCAATTTCCTGGTAAGATCTACCCCACGGGTGTCAAAATCGCCGCGTCATGACTTTTTCCGCGTTGTCTCAGCTGGGGTGGGCACGGCCTCCGTATGATGCAACCGGCCCACGGGCTGGCAGATTGACACCCCTGGTGTACCCTAATACCAGGTTCTCCTTGGCACTTTTATTAATAAAGGCACTTCATATGCTGATTGGTAAATGTTTCTCGAGTTGCGAGTCCTCTTGTGTTTTTCAGGATGAGTTACAACCATTTTTCAAGAGCATTGACAATCGCTTTTTTCTAAACCAGGGTCTCCAAACGTGGCTACTTTTAAAGACTTGTGGACTTCAAATCCCAGAATTCCCCAGCCAGCATATCTTGACTTTATACTATCAGCAGTATAAACTCCATATTTGATGAGAGAATGTGATATGTTCCCTGCGTACCCACATCTACTAAGAAAGTTTCCCTATCAAAAAATGTGATGTGTTATGTTCCCTGCATACCCACCATCTACTAATAGTTTCTTTATCAAAAATGTGATATATTATGTTCCCTGCATACCCACCATCTACTACTAAAGATTCCCTATCAGAAATGTGATATATTATGCTTTCTGCATATCCACCATCTACTAATAGTTTCCCTATCAAAAAATGTGATATATTATGTTCCCTGCATACCCATCTACTAATAAAGTTACCCTATCAAAAATGTGATATATTATGTTCCTGCGTACCCACCATCTACTAATAAAGTTACCCTATCAAAAATGTGATATATTATGTTCCCTGCATACCCACCATCTACTAATACAGTTTCCCTATCAAAAATTGTGATATATTATGTTCCCTGCATACCCGCCATCTACTAAGAAAGTTACCGTTATCAAAAAAAAGTAGTCTATCTGCATTTGTTCTTGTTTTTGTCCTATCCACACGGATGAACCCTCAAAGTCAGGATCGTACCCCAAAATCCAGCCCAAAGCAGAGTCCGCAGAAACCTGCCCGTTGTAGAAACAGAAAACCTGCTTCTGCCTTCCAAAAGGGGGAACGGAAATCTTGTGTTGCCTACCACTAGGTCCCCTCTTTGTAAGTGAGATTTAAAGATGGAGAATTTAGGACCGAGGCCGAGAATTGCAAACTTGAAGACTTCTCAAGAGTCGAAAGCTAAAGGGAGGGAGAGTAGCTAGAGGGGTTTGCGACGGAGAGCCCGTTTCTCTATGCTGTGGAAAAATCCTGATGCAGAAAACCCCTGTCCGATTGCGACGATCGCCAGGGGGCCCCACTTGGCAAGAACGAGGGACACCGAACAATGGGGAAACAAAGGTGTTTATCGAGGTTAGGGTTAGGGTTAGGGCAGGAAGTGGGTGGGTGGGTGGGGCAGAACGGGGCTTATAAAGCAGCCCCCAACCTTTGTTCAAAATCTTAAATCTCCGAAAGTTCTTCACCGATTGCTTTGAAATTTTGAAACAACGTTGCATTCGAATACGCGCGTGTTTTTATATACCTATATTATATAGATGTCACACCTGTGACAGGTAAAAACATGCCTTTTTTGAAAAACAGCGCCATCTGTTGGACGTAAAAGCAACACCCGCTACGATTTTACCATTCCATTTCAATGTTTCCGATTTACGATCCATTTACGATTTCCAAATTTCCAATTTCACGATTCCATTTCAATGTTTCCGATTGCATTGTTAAATTGAATTTTCATAGGTTTCGGTTTATTTTCATTTTGATTTAATTATTTCGTGTGACATTGCGTTGGAATTGATGCACAGACAATGGAACCACAAAAAATATTGTATACCCACAAGCATTGTGAAATTAAACATATTAGAAACGTGCGCTTTCTCTTTTCTTTCTTTTCCATTGAACCAGACGGAGCCACAGCAACGCGTGGCCGGGTACAGCTAGTAGTAGTAGTAGTAGTAGTAGTAGTAGTAGTAGTAGTAGTAATAATAATAATAATAATAATAATAATAATAATAATAATAATAAAGTTGGAAGGGACCTTGGAGGTCATCTAGTCCAACCCCCTGCTCAGGCAGGAACCCTACACCATTTGGGACAAATGGCTGTCCAGTCTCTTCATAAAAACTTCCAGTGTTGGAGCATTCACTGCTTCTGGAGGCAGGTGGTTCCACTGGTTAATTGTTCTCGCGGTCAGGAAGTTTCTCCTTAGTTCCAGGTTGCTTCTCTCCTTGGTTAGTTTCCATCTGTTGCTTCTCGTCCTGCCTTCAGGCGCTTTGGAGAATAGCTTGACTCCCTCTTCTTTGGGGCAGCCCCTGAGATACTGGAACGCTGCTATCATGTCCCCCCTCATCCTTCTCTTAATTAAACTAGATATCCCCAATTCCAGCAACGGTTCCTTATATATGTTTTAGCCTCCGGTCCCCTGATCATCTTTGTTGCTCTTCTCTGTACTCTTTCTAGAGTCTCAACCTCTTTTTGACATCGTGGTGACCAAAACTGGAGGCCGTATTCCAAGGGTGGCCTTACCAAGGCCTTGTAAAGCGGTATTAACCCTTCACGTGATCTTGATTCTATCCCTCTGTTGATGCAGCCCAGCACTGTGTTGGCCTTTTTGGCAGCTGCCGAAAGAAAGGGAAGGCTGGAGAAGGACCCCTCCCTTCCCTGCTGGACACGCGCCAATCAACGTCGGAGAAATCACCAGGTGTAATGTTTGAGGATCAATCACAGGTGAAACCGGGCAACAGATGAAAGGTGGAGAGACACGCCTGTCCCTTGCAGGTTGGACCCGGACAAGGTCCCAGGTGTGGCTGCATTTTATGGCCGTGTTTGTACCTGGGATCCAGCATGGAGTCACCTGTTTACGAAGGTTCATCGTTCCCAGCCTTGGGGGGGGGAGGGGAGGGGGTCCAGTAGCTCTTTTAAGGCTGGTGGAGCTGCCTGGGACCCAGACTCACACGTCCCTTGGGCTCCGGAGTCCCTCCAACCAGTTCGTTATCCCTCCCCTCTCTATGGAATCACAGCGCTGGGAGGGACCTCGGAGGTCTGCTAGCCCAACCCCCTGCTCAGGCAGGAGACCCTAACAGATCACAGCGCTGGGAGGGACCTCGGAGGTCATCTAGTCTAACCCCCTGCTCAAGCAGGAAACCAGATCCCATTTCGGACAAATGGCTGTCCAGTCTCTTCTTAAAAACTTCCAGTGTTGGAGCATTCACTGCTTCTGGAGGCAAGGAGTTCCACTGGTTAATTGTTCTCACTGTCAGGAAGTTTCTCCTTAGTTCTAGGTTGCTTCTCTCTTTGGTCAGTTTCCACCCGTTGCTCATTGTCCTGCCTTCAGGCGCTTTGGAGAACAGCTTGACTCCCTCTTCTTTGGGGCAGCCCCTGAGATACTGGAACACGGCTATCATGTCCCCCCTCCTCCTTCTCTTCATTAAACTAGACATACCCAATTCCAGCAGCCGTTCCTCGTATGCTTTAGCCTCCAATCCCCTAATCATCTTTGTTGCTGTTCTCTGCCCTCTTTCTAGAGTCTCAACATCTTTTTTACATCGTGGTGACCAAAACTGGATGCCATATTCCAAGTGTGGCCTTACCAAGGCATTGTAAAGTGGTATTAATACTTCACGTGATCTTGATTCTATCCCTCTGTTAATGCAGCCCAGCACTGTGTTGGCTTTTTTGGACAGCCATTTTTCTGAAATGGTCTAAGGTTTCCTGCTTAAGCAGGGGGTTGGACTAGATGACCTCCAAGGTCTCTTCCAACTTTAAAAAAAAAAAATATTATTAGCATTAGCATCATTATTAAATATCCGTTTCAAATCTGTTTGTTTTTTTTATCTATGCTTTTATTCGGGGTGGGTGAAAGGCACCAAGAAATGCCTCCAGAAGCGGTGACTGCTCCAACACTGGAAGTTTTTAAGAAGAGACTGGACAGCCGTTTGTCCGAAATGGTCTAGGGTTTCCTGCCTGAGCAGGGGGTTGGACTAGATGACCTCCCTTCCAACTTTATTATTATTATTATTATTAAGAAACTATACAGCCATTTGTCTGAAATGGTATACGGTTTCCTGCCTGAGCAGGGGGCTGGACTAGATGACCTCCAAGGTCCCTTCCAACTTTATTATTATTACTATTACTATTATTATGAAGACAGCCATTTATCTGAAATGGAATAGGGTTTCCTGCCTGAGCAGGGGGTTGGACTAGATGAACTCCAAGGTCCCTTCCAACTTTATTATTATTAAGATGAAGTCGGAGACACTAACACAAACCTCTTGTCTTTTATACATGTATATAAATATGTTTAACATTCAAACTTACAAGAGTCTTTGTCTTCATCCAGAATAGAAGAAAACACAAGACAGTCAGGGACACAGGAAGATCCTGAGGTAAAATTAAACAGCAGGCAGAAGATAGAGAATAAAAAAGGCGGGAAGAAAGGGAAACACCCCCTTTATACTTGTGGCAACCAATCACAGCGCAGATCGCCTCCTGCATGAGCAGACAAAACAGGGCCACAGGAACATCCTGAGGTAAATTAAACAGCAGGCAGTAGAACACAGAGGAGAAAAAAGGCGGGAAAAAGGGGGAAAGCCCCCTTTATAATTAAGGCAACCAATCACAGCACAGATCGCCACCTGCATGAGCAAACCAGACAGTCAGGGACACAGGAACATCCTGAGGTAAATTAAACAGTAGGCACAAGACAGAGAAGAAAAAAAGGTGGGAAAAAAGGGAAACGTCCCCTTTGCCCCCACAGCAACCAATCGCAGCGCAGATCGCCTCACGCAGGAGCCAGCGCTCTCCAGCCACTCAACTACAACTGCGTGTTCTGGCCCATGGCACGCTTTAGTCTGCCAGCCACTAAATTCAATATCTTAACAGAATACAGAATGACAGAGTTAGAAGGGACCCCGGAGTTCATCTATTCTGACCCCCTGCTCCAACAGGAGACCCTGACAGAATCGCAGAATAACAGAGCTGGAAGGGACCTTAACAGTCTTCTAAGTCCACCCCACCCCCGCTGCTCAAGACCCTCTACGTCTATTTCAGATAAATGTCTGTCCAGTCTCTTCTGAAAAGCCCTCAGTGTTGGAGCGCTCACAACCTCTGGTGGCAAGCAGTTCCACTGGTTAATTGTTCTCATTGTCAGGAAATTTCTCCTTAGTTCTAGGTTGCTTCTTTCCCTGATCAGCTTCCATCTGTTGCTTCTTGTCCTGCCTTCAGCGGCTTTGGAGAATAAGTTGACCCCCCACTCTTCTTTGGGGCAGCCCCTCAAATACTGGAATACTTCTATCGTGTCCCCCTCAGTCCTTCTTTTCTCTAGATTTGCCGTACCCAAATCCCGCCGCCGTTCTTTGTGTTGTAAGGTTTTCCGCTTAGCCTCACAATTGTCCCGGCATTACTCAGGAATTTTAAAAGAGCCAAAGAAACTCCTGAGCTGAGGTTTCAGCAAGCAAACAACTTTTATTTTGATCAAAATAGAGATGGGTGACCCGGTCTCTCTTCATGGCTGGTAGAGAGATAAAGGCAACGACCGGGAAACATGTCTTCTGCCTTTTATACCTTTCCAGAACAAAAAGATCAGGTCTTGGTACCAGGCATAAGATGGCACAAAAAAACAATTCCTAGACCAGCAGTTCTCAACCTATGGGTCGCGACCCCATTTGGGGTCAATCGACCATTTCACGGGGGTCGCCAAGCAAGGCTGTCCGCCATTTTTTTTGTCCGCCATTTTTTTCCCCTTTTCCGGCGGGTGCCTTACCTTCCTTGGGCTGGGCCAGCTGGTGGTCGGCCTGCTCCGTCTCTGCCGCTTGCCAGCTACGCCTCGGCCGGCGCAGGGGGTGGAACCATGCATGCGTGGCGCTACCGGGCAGGGAAAGTCCTCGACTTACGACCGGTTGGGTAGTCCTCGACTTATGACCGGTTTAGTCCTCGACGTACGACCGGTTTAGTCCTCGACTTACGACCAGTTGGGGTCGCGGCATTAAAAAGGTTGAGAACCACTGTCCTAGACGATGACTCATACCCAGCAACTCAGGTTCCATCCTTAACTCCTTTTTCCCCTCCCCTTACCGTACCTGAAGCAGGAAACATTTGCTTCTATATAACTAACTACCTGTACCCGGTCATGCGTTGCTGTGGCTTAGTCTGGTTAAATGGAAAAGAAAGAAAAGAGAAAGTGCACGATCTATATAATAGTAAGTATATAAAAACACGCGCGTATTCGAATGCAACGTTGTGTCAAAATTTCAAAGCAATCGGTGAAGAACTTTTGGAGATTTAAGATTTGGAACAAACGAACATTTACATTTTTATTTATATAGAACAGATAGATTTCCCGTTCAGTATGTTTTAGTCTCCAGGCCTTTGATCATCCCAGTTGCTCTTCTCGCCCCTTTTTCCAAAGTCTCAACCTCTTTTTTTTTGTAATGTGAGGACCAAAACTGGACGCAGGTATTCCAGGGGTGGCCTTACTAAGGCTTTACAAAGCGGTGCTAATAACTTCACCTGATTTTGATTCTATGCCTCGGTTTAGACGACAACCGAGGATCGTGTTAGCTTTTCCGGCTGCCGCCGCACACGGCTGGCATCCGTCCACTCGGACTCCGAGGTCAGAACTCGCCATGCGTGGGAGGCAGCACCCGGCTCTCTTTCGTGGCTTGAATCGACTTTCGGTGCAAGCCACAATCACCCGTGGCTCGGTGTCCCTGCCCGGATCCCAGAAGCAAAGTCCCTTTTATGCTGCCTGCCCCTTCCTGAATTTTGGGGATACGTTCCCTGAATCAAAAGATTGCAATCAGCATTTACCAATCAGCATCTGAAGAGCCTTTATTAATAAAAATGCTAAGGAGAACCAGGTAATAGGGTAGATCTTACCAGGAAACTGGTGTTAAACATATATAGATATAGTCTGTCATTCTGTCATTCTGTCAACTTTACATAACATGTATTTTATATAATACAAGTAGCCCTTGACTTACAACCGCCGGTTTAGTCACCATTTGGAGTTACGGCAGCCCTGGAAAATCTGACTTTTGATAACTTTTCACACGTACAACCGTTGTGGCATCCCCGTCGTTGCACGATCCAAGTTCAGGCATTTGGCAACCGACTTGTATTTATGACGGTTGCAGCGTGCCAGGGGTCCCGCCGTCCCTTTTTACGACCTTCTGACGAGAAAAAGTCAAGGCTAACTTCACCGCCGCAACGCCTGACTTAACCGTGGCCGTAAAGATCATCAAGAAAGGTCGTAAAATGGAGTGAAACCGCCTTCACAAATGTGTCTCACTCCGCAACATAAAGGTTGGGTTCCATCCTGGTCGTAAGTCGAGGACTACCTGTGTACAGGATGTCATTCGGCAAACTTTACGTTGCACATATATCTTATATAATACACACACGTTTAGTACGTTCCTGTCCAAAGGGTAACGTTTATTCGTGTACTCGTTTTTCCTTTTCTGGTAAATCAAGCCATTTTCATCCTGGTATTTTTTTAAAATTATTATTTTGCACTGGAGAAGTGGGATCATCTCTTCTCTCGTCCCCCCTGACCCCCCCCCAAGAATGGTGGAGACCCCATTCTAGTCCCCCTCAGCCACAGAAGCTCCCAGCGGGTGTGGGAGTTATTTTCTTTCAGCGGCAGGACCGTCGTAGAGAAAAAAGAGGTTTTGTCCTGAGAAAGATGGATGGATTCAAATTGGAGACGACGGAGCGCATTTCTGGAAGGCCTAGGACACACACACACACACACACATACACACATGGAGAAAATCTCCCTGTGGGGACGCTGAGAATTGACACCAGTGGATTGACACCAAGTTAAAGCTGCGTTTCTCGTGCCAATGTTGAGATTTCGCGCCCCAATTTTAGCACGTTGGTCAGCTGGGATCGGCTCCGTTATCTGTGCCGCTGCGCAGAAGGCTGTGCCACCCCCTGGCCCCTCCCCCCCAAAATGCAGAATCCAGGTCCCTTCTTGGGGGTCTATTCTCCAGCTCTCCAATCTGCTCAGTCTGGAGATCAGTCAAGGGGGCCAAGGGGTCCCAAGGCGTGGAGACAGGGCAGGAACTGGGGAGACGTTGGGGTGCGAAGGGAACTGTGGCTCTCCTGGAGTCCCACCGGTCCCCTCCTGCCCTCCCCAGGTGTGGCAAGTTCACTGCAATCAGGGCAAGTCCACACAAGCCACTCACTCCCCAACAACGTCTCTTCCGCTCCCTCTGAAAACTTTGCAAAGCACTCATAAAAAATGGACGACAAGAATAATCACAACCACAAACACCGCCAAGCAACACCACCCAATCCATGCTTGACACTTTGTGGAACGGGGTACCCAGGTCCTCTCTCTTCTGTTCTTGGTCACGAAAGATCGGACGTGCTCGTCCCGTAAGCTGGGCTCCCCGTACAGCTGGTTGACATAGCATCGCCCCCCGTTCTGGAAGATGGTTCTCTGCACCGTCTTCATCAGCTCCATGACCTGCCTCTCCCGCTCAGCTCCGGCGGCCTTGTTGTTGAAGCCGCAGAAGCGGTTCCCGCACTGCCGGATCAGATCCTGCAGATTCCAGTTGTCGGACCTTTGGACGTACTCCTGCAGGGAGGTCCCTCCCAAATCCTCCANAATAAGAAATAAGAATAGAATAAGAAATAAGAATAGAATACAATAGTATAGAATAGAATAAGAAATAAGAATAGAATAAAACAGAACAGAATAAGAAAATAGAATAGAACAGAACAGAACAGAACAGAATAAGAAATAAATAGAATAGAATAAGAAATAAGAATAGAATAAGAAATAAGAATAGTATAGAATAGAATAGTATAGAATAGAATAGAATAAGAAATAAGAATAGAATAAGAAATAAGAATAGAATAAAACAGAACAGAATAAGAACATAGAATAGAACAG
Organism: Protobothrops mucrosquamatus; assembly: GCF_001527695.2. NCBI lineage: Eukaryota > Metazoa > Chordata > Lepidosauria > Squamata > Viperidae > Protobothrops > Protobothrops mucrosquamatus. The sequence continues at coordinate 25,166 of NW_015391497.1, forward strand.
AACAGAACAGAATAAGAAATAAATAGAATAGAATAGAATAAGAAATAAGAATAGAATAAGAAATAAGAATAGAATAGTATAGAATAGAATAAGAAATAAGAATAGAATAAAACAGAACAGAATAAGAAATAAATAGAATAGAATAGAATAAGAAATAAGAATAGAACAGAACAGAATAGAATAGAAATAAGAATAGAACAGAATAGAGAATAGAGAATTTAGAATAGAATAGAATCTAGAAGGGACCTCGGAGGTCTTGTAGTCCAGCCCCCCGCTCAAGCAGGAGACCCTACACCATCTCAGACAAGGGACTGTCTAGCCTCTTCTTCAAAAACCAGCAGGGACCATGGGAGCAGGCCGGGGAGGACCACCCGTGGGCAACAGAGACCCTCAGTGACGGGGGCAGCCACGCTCAGGACTGGGGGTCTCCACAGAGGGGCCAAGGCACCCCCCTCCTCCGGGCCGGCCAGCCCGGCTCTTTCTGTCGTCTATGGGGGACAGACGGCTGGTCTTTCCTCGGGACCGGCCTCCACTCACCCTCCGAGGGGCCGCCGTGGGGGGCCCACAAAGGCCGAGGGTCCCCCGAATGCCCGACGACGTGGCCTCCTCGCTTGCCCAGGCCGCCCTCCTCCTCATCCGTAGCGCACTGGAAGAGTGGAAAGGACGAACGCATCAGACACGGCTCTGACCTTGGCAGGTCCAGTGGGGCAGAGAGAGATCCTATACCCCCCCC
>NW_015391497.1:29611-32111 GCF_001527695.2 Protobothrops mucrosquamatus
CCCCTCCGACCCCCAGCCCCGACTTTCTCCTCCTCTTCCTCCTCCTCGGACGACCCCTCCCTCGGAAAAGAAAGGAACCACAGGAGCCGGGGGTCTCTCGCTCGCCCTGGCCGGGAGAATAGAATAGACTGACAAAGAGTTGGAAGGGACCCTGGAGGTCATCTAGTCCAGCCCCCTGCTCGAGGGGTAGACCCTTACAGAATCATAGAATAATAGAGTTGGAAGGAACCTGGGAGGTCATCTAGTCCAGCCCCCTGCTCGGGCAGGAGATTCCTTCAGAATCATAGAAGGACAGAGTTGGAAGGGACCCTGGAGGTCATCCAGTCCAGCCCCCTGCTCGAGCAGGAGACCCTTACAGAAACATAGAGTTGGAAGGAACCCTGGAGGTCATCTAGTCCAACCCCCTGCTCAGGAAGGAGATTCCTTCAGAATCATAGAATGACAGAGGTGGAAGGGACCCTGGAGGTCATCTAGTCCAGCCCCCTTTTCAGGCAGGAGATTCCTTCAGAATCATAGAATAATAGAGTTGGAAGGGATCCTGGAGGTCATCTAGTCCAACCCCCTGCTCAGGAAGGAGATTCCTTCAGAATCATAGAATGACAGAGGTGGAAGGGACCCTGGAGGTCATCTAGTCCAGCCCCCTTTTCAGGCAGGAGATTCCTTCAGAATCATAGAATAATAGAGTTGGAAGGGATCCCGGAGGTCCTCTAGTCCAATCCCCTGCTCGGGCAGGAGATTCTTTCAGAATCATAGAAGGACAGAGCTGGAAGGGACCCTGGAGGTCATCTAGTCCAACCCCCTGCTCAGGAAGGAGATTCCTTCAGAATCATAGAATGACAGAGTTGGAAGGGATCCCGGAGGTCCTCTAGTCCAATCCCCTGCTCGGGCAGGAGATTCTTTCAGAATCATAGAAGGACAGAGCTGGAAGGGACCCTGGAGGTCATCTAGTCCAACCCCGTTCAGGCAGGAGACCCTTACAGAATCATAGAATGACAGAGTTGGAAGGGACCCTGGAGGTCATCTAGTCCAGCTCCCTGCTCGAGTGGGAGACCCTTACAGAATCATAGAATGACGTAGCTGGAAGGGACCTTTGAGGTCTTCTAGTCCAATCCCTGCTCAAGCAGGAGACCTTTGCAGAATCATAGAATAGAGTTGGAAGGGACCCCGGAGGTCATCTAGTCCAGCCCCTGCTGAAGCAGGAGAGTCTTACAGGATCATAGAATGACAGCGTTGGAAGGGACCTCGGAGGTCTTCCAGACCAACCCCCTGCTCGAGCACAGGACCCTTTACACTGAATCATAGAGTTGGAAGGGACCATGGAGGTCATCTAGTCCGACCCCCTGCTCGAGCAGGAGACCCTGACAGAATCAGAGAGAGCTGGAAGGGACCTATGAGGTCTTCTAGTCCAATCCCTGCTCGAGCAGGAGACCCTTGCAGAATCATGGAAGAACAGAGTGGGAGGGGACCCTGGAGGTCATCTAGTCCAACCCCCAACCCCATTTTAGGAGAGGGAAGTGGGCAGGGGAAAAGTCCCAGCTTCCTTTGGCAGGGACGCCCTCAAAGGCACTGACAACCCCTTCTTTCTTTTTGTTTTTTGACATGATAAATATAAAAATGTCGGGATGGTTCACACAAAGGAAATGTTTTAGTGTAATCGATCTGGAGAAAATTTCCAATAGACAAAAACGTTTTGAGTAGATTTCAAAGATTCGACCATTGGCTTCATTAAATGGAACGTTGAAAGATTAAACATATGTCTGAAGACGGTTGAAAAAGAAAAGAAATACGTTGGATATAAAGGTCCATTTTAGCCTAAGAGTGATACGTATTTTCTTCTTTCTTTTTCTTTTCTTTTCTTCTTTCTTTTCTGTTTTTTTTTTTACTTTTTCTTTTTAAGACACGGGAAATGTAAAAGTGTCGGGATGGCCTGCACGAGGAAAAAGACTTAAAATAATGAAGTGTAACTAATTTTGAGCAAATCTTAACCCTTAAGAATGTTTTGAATATTGTGGGGAGAAGAAATTTAAAAGAAGAATTTTTGTAAACAGCATCTGTGACGAGGCAATCAAGACGATTAGCTAGAAAAGAAGCTGTATATTGAGGTGGTTATTATTTGCGGAAACATGAGATAGATAGATAGATAGATAGATAGATAGATAGATAGATAGATAGATAGATAGATAGATAGATAGATGATAGACATAGATAGATAGATGATAGACATAGATAGATAGATAGATAGATGATAGATAGATAGAGAGAGAGAGAGAGAGAGAGATGATAGACATAGATAGATAGATAGATGATAGACATAGATAGATAGATGATAGACATAGATAGATAGATAGATAGATGATAGATAGAGATAGATGATAGACATAGATAGATAGATAGATAGATGATAGAGATAGATAGATGATAGACATAGATAGATAGATAGATGATAGATAGATAGAGAGAGAGATAGATGATAGACATAGATAGATAGATAGATAGATAG
>NW_015391497.1:35208-52374 GCF_001527695.2 Protobothrops mucrosquamatus
TAGATAGATAGATAGATAGATAGATAGATAGATAGATAGATAGATAGATAGATAGATAGATAGATAGATAGATAGATAGATAGATATAGATAGATAGATAGATAGATAGATAGATAGATAGATAGATAGATAGATAGATAGATAGATAGATAGATAGATAGATAGATACTGGTGGATACATACTGGTAGATAGATACTGGTAGATCGCCTCATGGATGAGCAGACAAGGCATTCAGACATTCAGAAACATCCTGAGGTAAAATTAAGCATCAGGCAGAAGACAGAGAAGAAAAAAAGTGGGAAGAGAGGGAGACGCCACCTTCACCGTTGCGGCAACCAATTACAGCGCAGATCGCCTCATGATTGAACAGACGACAGTCAGGAACACAGGAACATCCTGAGGTAAAATTAAACAGCAGGCAGAAGACAGAGAAGAAAAAAGGCGGGAAGAAAGGGGGACCCCTCCTTCACACTTGCTTCAACCAATCCCAGCGCAGATTGCCTCATGCTTGAGCAGACAAGACAATCAGGAACATCCTGAGGTAAAATTAAACAGCAGGCAGAAGACAGAGAAGAAAAAAAGGTGGGAAGAAAGGGGGACGCCCCCTTCACACTTGCTTCAACCAATCACAGTGCAGATCACCTCATGCATGAGCAGACAAGACAAGAACACAGGAACATCCTGAGGTAAAATTAAACAGTGAAGGGATCGTCCACTGTCCACTAGGACTCCGAGGTCAGAACCTGCCATGTGTGGGAGGCAGGACCTGGCTCTCTTTTGTGGTTTGAATCAAGTCTGCAGTCCAGATCACCCGTGGCTCAGTATCCCTGCCCCGATCCCAGAAGCAAAGTCCTTTTATGCTGTCTGCTCCTTTTATGATGCAGTCCCTGAATCAAAAGATTGCATGCAACATTTACCCAGAAGGATACGAAGTGTGTTTATTAATGAAAACGCCAAGGGGAACCTGGTATTAGGGTAGATCTTACTAGGAAATTGGTGTTAAACATATATACAGTGTGTCATTCTGTAAACTTTGTATTACATATATTTTATATAATACACACATTTAGTAAAGTATTGTCAAAAGTGTAAACATTAGTGTACTCATTTTTCCTTTTCTTTTAAATCAAACCATTTTCATCCTGTTATTTTTTATTTTCTGTTGGAGAAGTCGGAGAGACCCATCCAGCAGTGCAGGTCTTCCTTTGAACTGGCATCCAGTCCTCCAAGAAGCTGCCCTTTTGGCCCCCCCAGCCTCCCCCCAAATGCCAGGTTTGGCCATCTTCTTTATTCAGGGTGGCCTCCTTCTCCGAGGCTCCTGGGAAGATGGGAATGAAAAAGGGATCCAATCCAGTTATGTAAACCTCTGTATACAACCGAGGCATAGATCACGTTTCCACCTGTTTACTGTGCCTCGGTTTCACTTTGGGTTGCTTCTCAAACATTAAACCTTGTGATTTCTCCAGAACTGATTGGCGTGTGGCCAGTGGGGGAGGGAGGGGTCCCAGGTCATTGTCCACCAGCCCCACCAGCCCTAGAAGAGCTCTGGGACCTTCCCGGAAGGAGGGGAAGTTTGAACCTTCAAGTGAGCCCATGCTGCATCCCAGGTATAATAAACAGGGCCATAAAATACACCTGGGACCTTGTCCGGGTTCAACCTGGGCGCCACAGAGACAAGGAGGGTCTCTCCCCCCCTCTCATCAGTTCCTCAGTTTCATGTTCGGTTCTGTTGAAAGAAAAAAAAATCTTCATCAGGGTCCAATCCAAGCTGGGAACAAACAAAATGGAGACTGCTTTAGAAAGAAGATTGTCATTTATTGAAGAGCAGAGCCAGACAGAAAGATGGCTCTGGAAAAAAAAACTGTCTACGTGTAGCTGGGAGTGGTGAAAAATATCTTCTTGGATTTTTTGTGTTTGGAGTTGCTTCCTGTTCCTGTGGCACGAACTTTGACCTGAGGGCTTTTGAGTGTGCCCTTTTTTGGTGTTCTGATGGTTCTGGGTTAATCCTATTAATGATAATAATAATAAAGTTGGAAGGTCATCTAGTCCAGGGGTGGAGGTCATCTAGTCCAGGGGTGTCAAACTGCCGGCCCGTGGGCCGGACGCATCATCCCAAAACCGCGCCCACCCCATTGCCGGCAATGGAGAAAAAGCTCTGATACGTCGCGCGACGTCGCGCGACGTCGCGAGTTTTGACAGGCCTGATCTAATCCAGCCCTTCCCAAAGGTCATATTCTGCTTCCCTAGGGCTGGGGCTGACGGCTTACTTCCCATGTTGGATATTTTTGGGATGTGAGGGGTTGTTGATTCTAGGGATCTTGGTCTTTCTAATCCCGTCAGCTCCAAGCTTCCTGGCTCCCGGTCTTTCTGACAGGATGATCACATCTGCATTTCTACAGACCTGGTTTCGGCTCGGGGGACAGAGAGACTTGGAGCGGGGTGGAGTGGTTTCTGCCTAAGATTTTCCATGATTCCTTTGGGGGAATAGAAAATTCTGCTTTTTTAATATCCCCCCAAATATTTCTCTCTCTCTCTCTCCGCGCGCGTGCGCGCGTGCTGATTTCCAACTGCTCCTTAAAACGTTAAACCTTGTGATTTCTCGGAAGCTGCTTGGCGTGGGACCAGCAGGAGAGGGAGTGGTCCCGGGGCCCAGGTCATGGTCCAGCCTCTCCTTTGTCTTTTCTCCTAATCTTGGCCTCGTGTGACGGTTACGCGTGATGGTTACCTGCTTTATCTCCTTCTTTTCCTCCACCCTAAAGTACACGCCAGAGTCCATCGGTCATTTGGCTTTCGTAAAAGTGCATTCTGGTGGGGGCGGGGGGCTGTTTATCAGCCCTGGTCTGCCCCCCCCCCAACCAACAACCACCAGCCCCGGGGAACATTGCCATTTTTTTTTCTCCCACTCCCAACCTCCCGTTCTTAGGGAAAGTTATGGAATAGGTTGTGACCGGATGATTTGGGTCCCCTTTCGGTCAGGAATCCGTGGAACGGCCTGCCACCAGAAGCTGTGGGTGCGCTTAGCACCGGAGGACTTTAAGAAGTGATCGGACAGCCGTTTGTCTGAAATGGGAGAGGCTCTCCTGCCTGAGCCGGGGGCTGGACTAGAAGACCTCTAGGGTCCCCTTCTGACTCTATGGTTCCTTTTTTCTATTTGGAGGGAGTGGGAGGTCTCTGGCCTCAAAGTCCTGCAGAGCCAAGTCAGTAGTCCTCAAGAGACTCTCCGGGACTCTGCCAGCATCCCATCAGAGGAGACCCTGTGGCCCTCGGGGTCTTTCAGATGCGCCTGGGGCTGGGGGGACCCATCTGAAGCCCCCCCCTCGGTGACTGGCCACGGATAACGGACACCGTCACCATATGCATCAACGGCTGGGCGATGCTGCTGGCCTGGCCGAGTGATGGTGGGGGTTTCCTCGGAGCTGGCTCACCCCCCCACAAACTGTGGCTCTTACCCCCCCGAGACAGACCTATACAGGGGGGATTCAGAGCCCACTAGGGTAGGGGACCCCCAAAAGAGAGCTGTGGGTGGCCCCAGAAGGTTCCCGGGCCCCTCGGCTCAGTTGGGCCTTGCAAACAGCTGAGATTGGGGGGTCTCAAACATCACGGGGGAGGGGGGACTAGATGGCACTCATTTGCTCCCCCTCCCCATCTTCCAAAGGAGGGGTGGTTTTTTTTTGTTTGCTTTTATAAATATTTTATTAACTTACTAGTTTTACAGTCAAGTATTTAATAGACGACGTGTTGTCTGGGCCCGTTAGTAATTCAGGAGTATGTATTAACTCCTTCCATCTAGATCCAATATTACGCCGTCAAATGTGTCCTCTCTTCTTCTGGGACTGCCTGTTTTCCCACACTAGGCAAATGCAATTCTTTTCTTTTCTTTTAAACTTTTTATTAATTTTCTAATGTTACAATTACATCTTTGAAAAACAACGTGGCGGCGGAGTTACCATAATTCAATTACCTACAGATCGTGTTAACACACGTCTCCAACTGCTTCAGCCAATATTGCCTCTCTTTTTCCCTTAGTGTATATACTGTCTCTTATTAGTGTACTTCTTATCCCAGGGCTTTTCAACCAGTGGTACGGGTACCACCTGTGGTACATTGGCCCCTGGCAGGGGGTACGCGACCATCCTAGAAAAGTGGTAGCAGGGGAGGGGAATGAGCAGAACCGGTGGCAGCACCGCACAAGCCTGAGCGAGAGACGGCTGGAGCTACAGGGCTGTCAGGGCTCAGCGGAAGCGCCAGGATCAGCGCCAGACTCCAGCTGGAGCTCTGCACTGATCCTGGCGCTTCTGCTGAGCCCAGAAGAAGCGCCGATCAGCTGGAATGTTGCAGCATCTCCAGGGTCTTGTGATTTACATTCAGATGCTTGGCAACTGATTCATATTTATGACGGTCACAGTGTCCCAGGGTCACGTGAAGTGGCCAAAACCTGCTGCAACCACCCAGCAGACGGGGGGAATAAAAACCAAAACACACACACCCCCCGCTGCCAATCCTCAACAGAAATGCTCACAACAATGAAAACCTCGGACAGGAGGAAGAGCGCGGCCGGGTGGGCAGGCAGGCGTCTTGCTCGGCTGTGGCTTGGGGGGCACTTTTTTTCAGGGCCATTGTAACTTCGAACAGTCACTAAGCGAACTGTTGTAAGTCGAGGACTACCTGTACTTTATCACTTTTTTCCTTTTTTTTTTTTTTGGGTCATCAAGTTTTTGACACCTTGCTAGGCGACTGGTGGTACTCGGATACTGCCGTATCCTAAAAGTGGTACAATGGGTGAAAAGGTTGAAAAGCCCTGTCTTATTCTACCAATCAGGTACAAAATAACTTTCTTACAGAGAGAGTTACAAAACACACAGTCTTCATTCCTAAGTCAGGAGATTTAATCAGATTTTCGTAAGAAGAACAGACAGGACCTCCCCCGCGCGTCCACATTCGCCTCCGGAAAGCGGCGTGGAAGAGTACAGAGACGGCCTTGCAGGAAACAGGTGGCAGCTGTTGGGAAAACATGAATTCACCCCGGGAAAACAGGAACGGGTGAGCAAGAACCTCAAGGTTGATGCATTTTGGTGCCTGTGGGAGCGAAAGGGAGACACTTTCAAGATTCTGCTACTATAATCGCTACCGACAAAATCTAATATTTGTTGCGGCGGTGGTTTCTCGGCGTGCTCTGCCTTGAAGGATTGACAGATGGGGAAGTCCCAAAGAAAATACGTGGCAGCTGTTAAAAAACCATGAATTCACCCCAGGAAAACAGGAAGGGGTGAGAAAGAAGCTCAAGGCTGCCTTGTCTTGATGTTCATTGGTTCCAGCGGGAGCGAAGGGGAGACGCTTTCAAGATTCTGCTACTATAATCGCTACCGACAAAATCTAATATTTGTTGCGGCGGTGGTTTCTCGGCGTGCTCTGCCTTGAAGGATTGACAGATGGGGAAGTCCCAAAGAAAATACGTGGCAGCTGTTAGGAAAACATGAATTCAGCCCAGGAAAACAGGAAAGGGTGAGAAAGAAGCTCAAGACTGACTTGTCTTGATGTTCATTGGTTCCAGCGGGAGCGAAGGGGAGACGCTTTCAAGATTCTGCTACTATAATCGGTACCGACAAAATCTAATATTTCTTGCGTCGGTGGTTTCTCGGCGTGCTCTGTCTTGAAGGATTGACAGATGGGGAAGTCCCAAAGAAAATACATGGCAGCTGTTAAAAAAACATGAATTCACCCCAGGACAACAGGAAAGGGTGAGAAGGAAGCTCAAAGCTACCTTGTCTTGATGTTCATTGGTTCCAGCGGGAGCGAAGGGGAGACGCTTTCAAGATTCTGCTACTATAATCGGTACCGACAAAATCTAATATTTCTTGTGTCAGTGGTTTCTCGGCCTGCTCTGCCTTGAAGGATTGACAGATGGGGAAGTCCCAAAGAAAATACGTGACAGCTGTTAGGAAAACATGAATTCACCCCAGGAAAACAGGAACGGGTGAGAAAGAAGCTCAAGGCTGACTTGTCTTGATGTTCTTTGGTGCCAGCGGGAATAAAGGACAGATGTTACTGTCATTTATACCAATAAAGTCGAGTTCTAATATTTCTTGTGTTGGTGGTTTCCTGGCCTAGTCTCCCTCGAAGGATTGAGAGATGGGAAGCCCGAAAGAGAGTGTCCTTCCAAAGGGTCCAGGCTGGTAGAGAATGAGGCTGTGGAGCCAGCAGATACCGGGCGGGGCGGGGGGCAGGATCTTCCCACTGAAGAAAGTCCGTCATCCTAGGAGAGGAATCGGGTTCTCGGGAGAAGGAATCGGCTCGGGGTGATTCCGCCACGACTTGGGTTCTTGGGAGGTCTCCCGGCGAGGGCTGGATTAGAACGGAACAAAAGGGGGGAAACGCAGGGTTGGGGCCTCTGAGAGAGCTGCCTCCTTGGAGCAGAGGATCAAGTAGAAAGATTCTGGGGTGTTTGTTAGAGAAGAGAACACCAGGGTTGTTGTTTTTTCTTATACGCCTCTGCGTCTTTCTTCATCATGTCTTCCGTGTAACACGGAGCCTCGCGGTTCATGTAGACCAGCTTATCAATCATGCTCATCAGCTGGGCCACCTGGTCCTCGCGTTCTTTCCCTTTGGCCTTGTTGTCGAAAGCCAGGATCCGGGACCTGCATTCCGTCACTTGATCCTGAAGACAGGAATCGTCCTCGGAGATGAACTCCTCCAGAGTTTTACCTTCCAGGTCATCTTTCCGGGTGAACAGGAGGATCATGTAATTCTTGGCGTTGAGGCTGAAGATCTCCTTGATCAGCTCTGCCACGTCCTTCTCCTCTTGGGAGAAGCGGCCTGGCCGAACCACCTGCACGATGACGTGCGGGCCCGGGGCACACAACTCCACGCACTTCTTCACTTCCTCCACCGTTATGTGCGCCGGAATCTTGGTGTCGAAAAAGCCCGGCGTGTCGACCACCACAACCTTACTGCCGTTCAACGACGCCTCCTTCTTCGTGCAATTCACGGTGACGGACTTAGGCGACGCTGCCGCGTGAAACAATCTGTTTCCCAGGATGGTGTTTCCCGTCGCGCTTTTCCCGTTCCCGGTTTTGCCCACCAGGACGATCCTCCGCTCGGGCCCTGGAACCCAAAGCAGGGGGGGGGGAGAGAGAGAGAGGAGTGAAGAAGTGGACCCCGGTCAACAGCGTGCAGCCATCACAGATGGTTACCCGCCCCAGCCAGGAGAGTGTCACCCAATCCCAGCCAACCCCACCCGCAGGAGCCCAAAGACATTACCTTCAGTACGTTGGATGTATCGAGCCATTTCCAGAAGATTCACGCGGGAGAAATCGCGAGGTTTCTGCATCAAAAGCGAACAGAATCAGCCACGGGAGATTGATAGGCGCGCCCCTTCCTCCAGAAGACACATTCGGGAATTGGAGAGGGGGGGGATTAAAAGCGGCCCCCACCCCCTGCAGACCTTGAGGCAGAGTCAACCTGATCCCCCTCTCCCCCCCCACACGCTTTGGAGGCTTCCGGGAAAAGTGGGAATGGATCCCCAAACAGGTTCCCCCGGAGCCTTCAGACGATCCCGCTGCAGCTCCAGCCTGCCTCAACCAATCAATGGGAATAAAGCCGGAAGGGGCCTCGGAGGTCTTCTAGTCCAGCCCCCTGCTCCGGCAGGAGACCCTGACAGAATCACAGAAGGGCCGAGTCGGAAGGGACCCCCGGAGGTCCTCTAGTCCAACCCCCTGCTCAAGCAGGAGACCCTGACAGAAGGACAGAGTCGGAAGGGACCCCGGAGGTCATTAGTTCAACCCCCTGCTCAAGCAGGAGACCCTTACAGAATCACAGAAGGACAGAGTCGGAAGGGATCCTGGAGGTCATCTAATCCAGCCCTCTGCTCAAGCAGGAGACCCTGACAGAATGATCGAGTCAAAAGGGACCTTGGAGGTCATCTAGTCCAACCCCCTGCTCAAGCAGGAGACCCTGACAGGAGGACAGAGTCGGAAGGGACCCCGGAGGTCCTCTAGTCTAACCCCCTGCTCAAGCAGGAGACCCTGACAGAATCACAGAACGACAGATTCAATCCCTCTCTTAAGGCAAACTCAGGATTGTGATGACTTTTTCGGCTGGCTCCTATTGCATTGATTGTCTGGCGAAGACTCCGCGGTCCCCATCCCAGTTACGGCTATGAAACCTGGTTTCACCCAATCTGTAGGTGTCCTTTGGGTTTTTTTTCTTTCTCTCACCTAAGTGGAAGACTTTACTTTTCATTGGAACACACACACACACACCTCCCTATCAGTCTTCCTTCTCCCTCATCCCTCTTTCCTGGCATTGGCCCATCAGCCACTGCCACACTGGGTCTCAGGGCTGAGCCAGCCTCCTCCGCCGTTGGGCAATGTGGGAACTCTGTGCCGAAGTTGTGCCCGGGACGAAGGAAGCAGCCGCAGGTACCGAGAAAGCGTCTCCCCGTCGCTCCCGCAGGTAGCAGGTGGAGGGGCAGGCAGAGAGTCAGCAAGGGTAGAGGGTCTCCTGCCTGAGCAGGGGGCTGGACTAGATGGCCTCCGAGGTCCCTTCCCACTCTGTTATGCGACGAGTCTGTAAGGGTCTCCTGCTCGAGCAGGGGGCCGGACTAGATGACCTCCGAGGTCCCTTCCAACTCTGTGATTCTGTAAAGGTCTCCTGTTTGAGCAGGGGGCTGAACTAGATGCCCTCCGAAATCCCTCCCCACTCTGTTATGCTATGATTCTGTAAGGCTCTCCTGCTCCAGCAGGGGGCCGGACTAGATGACCTCCGAGATCCCTTCCAGCTCTGTGACTCTGTAAGGGTCTCCTGCCTGAGCAGGGGTCCGGACTAGATAACCTCCAAGATCCCTTCCAGCTCTATGGCTCTGTAAGGGTGCCTGAGCAGGTGCCTGACTAGATGACCTCTAAGGTCCCTTCCAGCTCTATGGCTCTGTAAGGGTCTCCTGCCTGAGCAGGGGGCCGGACTAGATGACCTCCGAGATCCCTTCCAGCTCTGTGACTCTGTAAGGGTCTCCTGCTTGAGCAGGGGGCCGGACTAGATGACCTCCAAAGTCCCTTCCAGCTCTAAGACTCTGTAAGGGTCTCCTGCCGGAGCAGGGGGCTGGACTGGATGGCCTCCAAGGTCCCTTCCCCGCTCTGTGACTCTGGAAAGGTCTGCCTGCCTGCCTGAGCAGGGGGCCGGACTAGAGGACCTCCGAGGTCCCAAGCTCCTAAGTCCCAAGCCTCGAGGGCGGGGGGGGGGCAGGCGCCCCCTCCCCGTTTCCTAGCCCAGGGGAGGGGCGGCCGTGCGGAGACCCACCTGAGACCCTCCTCCGAGGAGTAGCTGATGGGTGGGTGGGTGGGTGGGATCCGCCGCCTCCGCCGCTGTCCCGGCGCTTCTGCCCCTCCGCGGAGGGCCGGGCGTAAAGTCGTGCTCCTCTGGGCGGGGCCTGCGGGGTGGGCGGAGTCTCCTCGCCCCCTTCTCCCCCCCCCCGTCCCCGTTAGCAGCGAGAGAAAGGAGGGGGAATCCTGGAGAGTCCCCCCCCCGCCCCCCTCCTCTGCCCGTTCCCGACCCGAGGAAAACGCGAGCCAAGGAATTCTGTTTTTTCCAGACTCGATGGAAAATGGAATGGAATGGAATGGGAAAATAGAATAGAAAAGAAAAGAGGAATAGAATAGAATAGAATAGAATGGAATGGAATGGAAATAAGAATAAGAAATAAGAATAAGAAATAAGAAATGAATAGAATAGAATAGATATTGGAATATAGAATGGAATGGAATAGAATTAGAATAAAAATACAGACTAGATTGGACTGGACTGGACTGGAATAGAATAGAATAGAAATAAGAATAAGAAATGAATAGAATAGAATAGAATAGAATAGAATAGAACAGAATAGAATGGAAATAAGAATAAGAAATAAGAATAAGAAATAAGAAATGAATAGAATAGAATAGATATTGGAATATAGAATGGAATGGAATAGAATTAGAATAAAAATACAGACTAGATTGGACTGGACTGGACTGGAATAGAATAGAATAGAAATAAGAATAAGAAATGAATAGAATAGAATAGAATAGAATAGAATAGAATAGATATTGGAATATAGAATAAAATGGAATAGAATAGAGTTAGAATAAAAATACAGACTAGACCAGAATAGAATAGAATAGAATAGAATAGAATAGAATGGAAATAAGAATAAGAAATAAGAATAAGAAATAAGAAATGAATAGAATAGAATAGAATAGATATTGGAATATAGAATGGAATGGAATAGAATTAGAATAAAAATACAGACTAGATTGGACTGGACTGGACTGGAATAGAATAGAATAGAAATAAGAATAAGAAATGAATAGAATAGAATAGAATAGAATAGAATAGAATAGAATAGAATAGAATAGAGTAGAATAGATATTGGAATATAGAATAAAATGGAATAGAATAGAGTTAGAATAAAAATACAGACTAGACTAGACCAGAATAGAATAGAATAGAATAGAATAGAATAGAATAGAATAGAATAGAATGTAGAATGTAGAATGGAATGGAATGGAATAGAATTAGAATTAGAATTAGAATTAGAATTAGAATTAGAATTAGAATAGAATATGGAATAGAATATAGAATGGAATGGAATAGAATAGAATTAGAATAAAAATACAGACTAGACTAGACTAGACTAGACCAGAATAGAACAGGATAGGATAGGATAGGATAGGATAGAATAGGATAGAATAGGATAGAATATAGAATGGAATGGAATGGAATAGAATAGAATTAGAATAAAAATACAGACTAGACTAGACTAGACTAGACTACACTAGAATAGAATAGAATAGAGTAGAATACAATATGGAATAGAATATGGAATAGAATTAGAATAGAAATATAGAATAGAATAGAAATACAGAATAGAATAGAATAGAATAGAATAGAATAGAATAGAATAGAATAGAATGGAATGGAATGGAATGGAGTGGAGTGGAGTGGAGTGGAGTGGAGTGGAGTGGAATGGAATGGAATGGAATAGAATAGAATAGAATTAGAATTAGAATAGAATAGAATATGGAATAGAATATAGAATGGAATGGAATAGAATAGAATTAGAATAAAAATACAGACTAGACTAGACTAGACTAGACCAGAATAGAACAGGATAGGATAGGATAGGATAGGATAGGATAGGATAGGATAGAACAGGATAGAATATAGAATGGAATGGAATGGAATAGAATAGAATTAGAATAAAAATACAGACTAGACTAGACTAGACTAGACGAGACTAGAATAGAATAGAATAGAGTAGAATACAATATCGAATAGAATATGGAATAGAATTAGAATAGAAATATAGAATAGAATAGAAATACAGAATAGAATAGAATAGAATAGAATAGAATAGAATGGAGTGGAGTGGAGTGGAGTGGAGTGGAATGGAATGGAATGGAATAGAATAGAATTAGAATTAGAATAGAATAGAATATGGAATAGAATATAGAATGGAATGGAATAGAATAGAATTAGAATAAAAATACAGACTAGACTAGACTAGACTAGACCAGAATAGAACAGGATAGGATAGGATAGGATAGGATAGGATAGGATAGAACAGGATAGAATATAGAATGGAATGGAATGGAATAGAATAGAATTAGAATAAAAATACAGACTAGACTAGACTAGACTAGACTACACTAGAATAGAATAGAATAGAATAGAGTAGAATACAATATGGAATAGAATATGGAATAGAATTAGAATAGAAATATAGAATAGAATAGAAATACAGAATAGAATAGAATAGAATAGAATAGAATAGAATAGAATAGAATGGAATGGAGTGGAGTGGAGTGGAGTGGAGTGGAGTGGAATGGAATGGAATAGAATAGAATAGAATTAGAATTAGAATAGAATAGAATATGGAATAGAATATAGAATGGAATGGAATAGAATAGAATTAGAATAAAAATACAGACTAGACTAGACTAGACTAGACCAGAATAGAACAGGATAGGATAGGATAGGATAGGATAGGATAGAATAGGATAGGATAGAACAGGATAGAATATAGAATGGAATGGAATGGAATAGAATAGAATTAGAATAAAAATACAGACTAGACTAGACTAGACTAGACGAGACTAGAATAGAATAGAATAGAGTAGAATACAATATGGAATAGAATATGGAATAGAATTAGAATAGAAATATAGAATAGAATAGAAATACAGAATAGAATAGAATAGAATAGAATAGAATGGAGTGGAGTGGAGTGGAGTGGAGTGGAATGGAATGGAATAGAATAGAATTAGAATTAGAATAGAATAGAATATGGAATAGAATATAGAATGGAATGGAATAGAATAGAATTAGAATAAAAATACAGACTAGACTAGACCAGAATAGAACAGGATAGGATAGGATAGGATAGGATAGGATAGGATAGAACAGGATAGAATATAGAATGGAATGGAATGGAATAAAATAGAATTAGAATAAAAATACAGACTAGACTAGACTACACTAGAATAGACGAGACTAGAATACAATATGGAATAGAATATGGAATAGAATTAGAATAGAAATATAGAATAGAATAGAAATACAGAATAGAATAGAATAGAATAGAATAGAATAGAATAGAATGGAATGGAATGGAATGGAGTGGAGTGGAGTGGAGTGGAGTGGAATAGAATAGAATTAGAATTAGAATAGAATAGAATATGGAATAGAATATAGAATGGAATGGAATAGAATAGAATTAGAATAAAAATACAGACTAGACTAGACTAGACTAGAATAGAATAGAATAGAATAGGACAGGACAGGACAGGACAGGACAGGACAGGACAGGACAGGACAGGATAGGACAGGATAGGATAGGATAGAACAGGATAGAATATAGAATGGAATGGAATGGAATAGAATAGAATTAGAATAAAAATACAGACTAGACTAGACTACACTAGAATAGACGAGACTAGAATAGAATATGGAATAGAATGTGGAATAGAATTAGAATAGAAATATAGAATAGAATAGAAATACAGAATAGAATAGAATAGAATAGAATAGAATAGAATAGAATAGAATGGAATGGAATGGAATGGAGTGGAGTGGAGTGGAATGGAATGGAATGGAATGGAATAGAATTAGAATTAGAATAGAATAGAATATGGAATAGAATATAGAATGGAATGGAATAGAATAGAATTAGAATAAAAATACAGACTAGACTAGACTAGACTAGACTAGACTAGGATAGAATAGAATAGAATAGAATAGAATAGAATAGAATAGAATAGAATAGAATAGAATAGGACAGGACAGGACAGGACAGGACAGGACAGGACAGGACAGGATAGGATAGGATAGAACAGGATAGAATATAGAATGGAATGGAATGGAATAGAATAGAATTAGAATAAAAATACAGACTAGACTAGACTACACTAGAATAGACGAGACTAGAATAGAATATGGAATAGAATGTGGAATAGAATTAGAATAGAAATATAGAATAGAATAGAAATACAGAAGAGAACAGAAGAGAATAGAAAGGGACCTCGGAGGGTCTTCTAGTCCAGCCCCCCTGCTCGAGCAGGTAGAACCTATCCCACTTCAGACAAATGGTAATCGATAAAGCAGGGAGCAGACGCTCTGCCCCGCCCCGCCCTCACGGGAGGCAAAGATTAGGAGGAACCAAGGACAGGCTGCCGGACCGTGGACCATGGGCCCCGGGATCCCTCCCTCCCCTACTGGGCCACACGCNCCCCCCCTGCGCGAGCAGGAGACCCTTACAGAATAAGAAAAGGTCACGGTTGGGCCGTGGAGATCTTCTACTCCAACCCCCTGCTCAGGCAGGAGAGCCTTACAGCATTGCGGAATGACACAGTGGGAAGGGACCTCGGAGGTCATCTAGTCCAACCCCCTGCGCGAGCAGGAGAGCCGTACAGAATCACAGGTGGAAGGGGCCTCGGAGGTCATCTAGTCCCGCCCCCTGCTCCAGCAGGAGACCCTTACAGAAATTACAGAGTGACAGAAGGGACCTCGGAGGTCATCTAGCCCAACCCCCTGCTCCAGCAGGAGACCCTTACAGAATCACAGAATGACAGAGGTGGAAGGGACCTCGGAGATCATCTAGTCCCACCCTCTGCTGGAGCGGGAGACCCTTACAGAATTACAGACTGACAGAGTTAGAAGTGACCTCGGAGGTCATCTAGTCCAACCTCCTCCTCAAGCAGGAGACCCTTACAGCATAACAGAGTTGGAAGGGACCTCGGAGGTCATCTAGTCCCACCCACAGCTCCAGCAGGAGACCCTTACAGAAATACAGAGGCAAAAGGGACCTCGGAGGTCATCTAGTCCAGCCCTCTGCTCCAGAAGGAGATCCTTACAGAATTACAGACTGACAGAGTTAGAAGTGACCTCGGAGGTCATCTAGTCCAACCCCCTGCTCGAGCAGGAGACCCTTACAGAATCACAAAAGGACAGAGGCGAAAGGGAGCTCGGAGGTCATCTAGTCCCGCCCTCTGCTCCAGCAGGAGACCCTTACAGAAATTACAGAGGGACGGAAGGGACCCCGGAGGTCATCTAGTCCAACCCCCTGCTCGAGCAGGAGACCCTTACAGAATCACAGAAGGACAGAGGCGGAAGGGGTCTTGGAGGTCATCTAGTCCCACCCTCCGCTCGAGCAGGAGACCCTTACAGAATCACAGAAGGACAGAGGCGGAAGGGGTCTTGGAGGTCATCTAGTCTCACCCTCGGCTCCAGCAGGAGACCCTTACAGAAATTACAGAGTGGCGGAAGGGACCCCGGAGGTCATCTAGTCCAACCCCCTGCTCGAGCGGGAGACCCTTACAGAATCGGAAAAGGACAGAGGCGGAAGGGAGCTCGGAGGTCATCTAGTCCCACCCTCCCCCCGCCCGGGAGACAACGACGGAATTATACGGCACGACGGAGTTGGAAGGGACCGCGGAGATCATCTCGTCCCAATTCCCCCCACCCCGGCCCGAGCAGCAGAGCGTCGCGGGTCTCGAACAGGGCTCGAATCACACTTCTCCCGAGAGGGGCGGACCCGGGCCAAGCCCCCCCCCTCCCCTCCCCTGCCGCTGCCCGCCCTTGCCCGGCCGGGCAAAAGGCAGCGGAGCGGCTCCGATCCTGCAAGGCGCGGAGAGACCCAGAGCGAGACGGCAATCGCGCGCAGGTGTGTGTGTGTGTGTGTGTGTGTGCGTGTGTGTGTGAGGCTCCCGGGGGTCCTTTCGCAGCAGCGCAGTGGGGAGGGGGCTGCGGAGGCCCCAGGGGGTCTTAGGTGGGGAGGGGGAGAGGGGGGGTCCGCCCAGGGAGAGGCGCAGGTGGGGAGGGGGGCTGGAGGAGACTCAGGGGGTCCTTCCTCAGCAGCGCAGGTGGGGAGGGGGCAGAGGAGGCCCCAGGGGGTNTTATTATTATTATTATTATTATTATTATTATTATTATTATTATTATTATTATTATTATTATTATTATTATTATAAGAAACTATACAGCCATTTGTCTGAAATGGTATAGGGTTTCCTGCCTGAGCAGGGGGCTGGACTAGATGACCTCCAAGGTCCCTTCCAACTTTATTATTATTATTATTATTATTATTATTATTATTATTATTATTATTATTATTATTGATGACCTCCAAGGTCCCTTCCAACTCTATTATTATTAGTATTCAAAGAAATGGGCACCTTTTCCAATCGAGGCGCCCGCTGGGAAAGGCGGGAGGGGCGGGGCAGCGCTCCCGTTTGATCCCCCTCTTTCCCACCCACCCCCACAAAGAGCAGCCCCCCAACCCCTCCCTCGCCTCAAAATGGGGGTCTCCCCCATCTTCTCTCTCTCTCTCTCCTTCCCCACAGTCCGGGGCAGATGGAATCCCCCCAAGAACAGCCAAGAATGAGCGATGAGTCGACACAGCCGGTAGGTCTGGGAAGGGGTCCTGGAAAAGGAGGGGACTTAGGGACTTCAACTCCCAGAATTCCTCAGCCGGGATGCTCTAAGACAGGGGTCTTCCAACTGGGCCCTGTTGTGACTTATGGGACTTCAACTCCCAGAATTCCTCAGCTTTAAGGCAGGGGTCTTCAAACGGGGCCCATGTGTGACTTGGGGACTTCAACTCCCAGAATTCCTCAGCCGGGATGCTTTCAGACAGGGGTCTTCAAACTGGGCCCTTTGGTGACTTGGGGACTTCAACTCCCAGAATTCCTCAGTCGGCCATTTTGACTGCAGGCTTGGATCCAGACCAGGGGTCTTCCAACTTGGCCCTTTTGTGACTGGTGGACTTCAACTCCCAGAATTCCTCAGCCAGGATGCTTTAAGACAGGGGTCTTCCAACTCGGCCCTTTTATGACTGGTGGACTTCAACTCCCAGAATTCCTCAGTCGGCCATTTTTTTGAAACTGCGGGCTTGGATCCAGACCCAGGGATCTTCCAACTTGGCCCTTTTATGATTGGTAGGACTTCAACTCCCAGAATTCCTCAGCCAGGATACTTTAAGACAGGGGTCTTCAAACTGGGCCCTTTTATGACTGGTGGACTTCAACTCCCAGAATTCCTCAGTCGGCCATTTTGTTGAAACTGCGGGCTTGGATCCAGACCCAGGGGTCTTCCAACCTGGCCCTTTTATGATTGGTAGGACTTCAACTCCCAGAATTCCTCAGCCAGGATACTTTAAGACAGGGGTCTTCAAACTGGGCCCTTTTATGACTGGTGTACTTCAACTCCCAGAATTCCTCAGTCGGCCATTTTGTTGAAACTGCGGGCTTGGATCCAGACCCAGGGCTCTTCCAACCTGGCCCTTTTATGATTGGTAGGACTTCAACTCCCAGGATTCCTCAGTCGGCCATTTTGTTGAAACTGCGGGCTTGGATCCAGACTCTCAGGGGTCTTCCAACCTGGCCCTTTTATGACCGGTGGACTTCAACTCCCAGAATTCCTCAGTCGGCCATTTTGACTGCAGGCTTCGATCGAGACCAGGGCCCTTTTAAGACTGGTGGACTTCAACTCCCAGGATTCCTCAGTCGGCCATTTTGTTGAAACTGCGGGCTTGGATCCAGACTCTCAGGGATCTTCCAACTTGGCCCTTTTATGACTGGTGGACTTCAACTCCCAGAATTCCTCAGTCGGCCATTTTGTTGAAACTGCGGGCTTGGATC
>NW_015391497.1:54639-63027 GCF_001527695.2 Protobothrops mucrosquamatus
CTCCTCCTTCTCTCCTTCTCCTTCTCCTTCTCCTCCTCCTCCTCCTCCTCCTCCTCCTCTCTGCAACCCCTCTCCCTTCTAGCACTGATGACGTTCCCTAGTTGGGTCATGAAACGTTTGCAAGAAATCCATCAAGCTCAGAGAGCGCCACAGACCCTACAGTCATCCTTCTCCTCCTTCTCTCCTCCTCCTTCTCCTTCTCCTTCTCCTCTTCCTCCTCCTTCTCCTCCTTCTCCTCCTCCTCCTCCTCCTCTCTGCAACCCCCCCTCCCTTCTAGCACTGATGACGTTCCCTAGTTGGGTCATGAAACATTTGGAAGAAATCCATCAAGCTCAGAGAGCGCCACACACCCCACAGTCATCCTCCTCCTTCTCTCCTCCTCCTCCTCCTCCTCCTCCTCCTCCCCCCTGTATCCTGATCTTGAAGGAGACTAGGTGCTGCCTGTAACCTAGAGTCAAATACAAGCCAAGGATCAGTCTGGGTAAGACACACAGACACAGACACACACACACACACACATACACACAAACACACAAAGGGCTTCTATCCAGTTTCAGATTCCGTGACTGATGCTCCTCTTCATCCTGTGGAGGGAGAATGTGAAGAAGTGCCGATGGACGTTACGGCAGCCGGCGGACCAGGTAATGCTTCTCATCTCCTTGACGTAGGACGGGTCTCTTAGCACAGGGGACCCCCCCAAACTTTGGGGCACCAGGGATCAGGTTCCGTGGCAGCTTGTGGGAATCTGCACGGCTGAGCAGCCCATTGTAGCAACTCCGGGAGGTTGATATGAAAACATCCCTGAACCACTTCCGGGCAGGGGTGACTCTCTTCCAAAGTTGTCCCCATTTCCAGCCTGCTCAACGACACTCCGACATGTTGCGAGAAATATCTCGATTCCTTTTTATAACGTCGTCTCCCAAACTCACAGAAGAGAACACCGAACTCCGGCTGATCCTGGTCGGAAAATCCGGAGGCGGGAAGAGCGCCACGGGCAACACCATCCTGGGCGAGAAGAAGTTCGAATCCATCTTGTCAGCAAACGCCACCACCCTGAAGTGCCAAAAGGAACAGGGAATCTGGAATGGCAGGCGGGTTTCCGTGATTGACACGCCAGCCCTTTTCGATTCCAAAGAGATGGATCCGTCCCTGGAACCGGAGAAGAAAACCTGCCTCGAGATGTGCCAGTCGGGCCTCCACGCCTTCATTTTGGTGACCCAGGTGGGGCGCTTCACCGCGGAAGACGTGACAGCGGCGAAGCGTGTCTGGGAAATCTTCGGGGACGGGTCCGCCGGGCACACGATCGTCCTCTTCACCTGCCTGGAGGATTTGGGAGGGGGCTCCCTGCGAGAGTACGTCACACAGTCCGACAACAAGGCACTGCAGGAGCTGATCCGGAAGTGCGGGGACCGCTTCTGCGGCTTCGACAACAAGGCCGTGGCAGAGGAGCGGGAGACGCAGGTCTCGGTGCTGATGAAGATGGTGAAGAGCGTTTCGGAGAACGGAAAGAACTGCTACGTCAACGAGGTGCCCAAGGTACGGGACCAGCATGCCACAGAGCAGAATCAAATGGCAGCGTGGAACTGGGCAAGGGCAGCGCTCTTTCGGGGCATCTGGCGGAGCTGCTCCGTTTACACGAGAGCAAGGGGTCCCTCCTCTCTGGGTGACACCAATGGGTGGGTGGTACAGCTGAGACCCTCATATTAGCAAAGGCTATTGCGGGGAGGAGGGAGGCCAATGGGTGGAGATTAGTAGCCGAGATCCTAACATTGGGAACCGGACAGTTGAATCGTCTTCCTTGTTAGCAAAGGAAGGCAGAGGAGGGAGGGCGAGAGAAAGGGAGGGGGCATAGCTACACGTGTGGCACAGAACCACCTCTGTTGTTGCCGGGGGGGGGGGGATATTCTAGGTCAGGGGTGTCAAACTGCCGGCCCATGGGCCAGATGCATCATAGCGAAACCGCACCCACCCATTGCCTGCAACGGCAAAAAAAAGTCGCGATACGTCGCGACACGTCATGCGACGTGGCGAGTTTGACAGCTCTGTTCTAGGTAATTTGGGGAGGGGCTTGCTCCTTCAGTTGTGTTCTTTCCAGGAAGCCAAACAAGGGGAGAGCTCGCATGGAGGGTGGGGCAGGGGCGAGAGCTGTTGTAACTCGAAAACTACCTGCACGCACGATGTAATCAGTGTACTGAGGTTGGAGAGGGGAACACGCCTGGAAAAGGGGGTCCAGGAAGGGGTGTGTACAGTCCCCCCCAGGGCAGTCTCCTATGTCCTCCAGATGGTTCAGGATCAGGATGACTCTGCCTTAACAGCAGTGGTGAAGGAGGGGTCACCCTCTTTTAACCCCCTCCTCCCCAATTCCTGCCTGGGTCTTCTGGGGGAGGGGAGTTCCTGGCAACCTCCATGCAAGGCCAGTCTCTCCGTTGGCTGATTATGTTTCGCTTTTCATCCAGAAACCCGCAGATTCATCCTGTGCCAATCGTCCGGAAACGGCCAAAAGCATCCGAGGTAAAGTCCGTAACCCCTGGGGGGTGGGATTGGGTGGGACTCGCTGTCCTGGGTGGAGGGCGGAGGAGATCAACCGTCCCGTTCAGTTAGACAGTAAAAGAAACTCCTAGGACAGTGGTGGCGAACCTATGGCACCCGTGCCAGAGGCGGCACTCAGAGCCCTCTCTGTGGGCACCCGTGCCGTTGCTCCAGACCCGCCGCCCCCCTCCCCTCACTAGCAGCCCCTCTGGAGGAGAGTTGCCCCCGAGTGCGGCCCATGCGGAGCAGCACAGCCAAGGACATGGCAGCTGGGCAGTGGGGACAAGACTCTGCCATCACACCCTGTTGCGCGCAGTTGATGCTGCAGGGCGCAGGTAGAGGGGGGCTGCCATGGCGCTGCTGGGCCACCTGGGTGATCTGCGGCAGGGCGTGGAAGCGGTGGGTGGCCCTGTGGCTGGGCGTGGGGCGTGGGGACGGAGCGGAGTGGGCGGAGGGCAGAGTGGGGGGCGGGGCAGGCCCAGGTTTCGGGCCCTCGGTCTCTAAAAGGTTCGCCATCACTGTCCTAGGACATTTATTTTTTACCAAGAGTATAACTTTACTGAAGGTTCCATGTGGTTACAGAGGGAGAGAAGCCGGTTCTAACGATTTCGCGCACAAACAGCATCCGAGAGTTTTTCCTCCCTCCCCCACAGTCCTCCCACTGTCCATGGTCCACCGATCCTTGGCATTCACTTTGTTTTGGGAACGATCCGACTGCCTCGGACTTTCCCAGCTGAACGACCTTGTTGTGTTGGGTCCGTCTCAGACTTTCATTCTTACATTCTTCTTTTACCTTCCGGTGCTTTCCCTCCCCCACCCCGTCCCGTTACCGTTGTCCGGATGCAAACGAAGCTGCGTAGCGAGTCAACCGTAACAGACCGGCTACGATGGCCGTACGCTGACTGACCGATTCCCCTTCGTGTCTCCTCTCCCCTTTGGATTGTAGGGCCCGAACGGCGGATCGTCCTCATGGGCAGAACCGGAAGTGGGAAAATTGCGACGGGAAACACCATCCTGGGAAGCCAAGTCTTTGGGGTGTCACCTAGGTCAGAGACCAAAAGTTGCAAAAAGGAGGAGATGCTGTGGAACGGCAGGAGGATTGTGGTTATCGATACACCTGGCTTCCCGGACACCGGGCATCCGGAGAGGGCAAACGCTGCTGAAGTGAGCGAGTGCCTGAAGTTATGCTCCCCGGGTCCCCACGTGATTCTCTGGGTCATGCGCCCTGACCGTTTCTCCCAGGAGCGGACGGACGTGGAATGGCTGATCAACCAGATCTTCAGAGAGAAAGGCCGGGATTACATGATCCTCCTGTTCACCCAGAAAGGTCAGCGGGAAGGTGAACCTGCTGAAAATCTCCCGGACGACAAGGAATTTCTGGCTGACTGGGAGAACCGCTACCTGGCCTTCGACAACACGGCTGAAGGAGAAGAACGGGCGGCTCAGATGGACGAACTAATGAAGACGATCGACCGGCTCGTTTTTGAGAACGGCGACGCTTTTTATTACACGGAGAAAAGTTTCTCCTCGTGTCGTATCATCTAACTAACAGACACCCGGAAGCCTCTCTACTGGATCCTCTGCTCTGCCAAAGGCCACAGCCCTGCGTATCCCCCCTTTTGCTCCGTTCGAATCCAGCCCTCGCCGGGAGACCGCCAAAGAAGCCGAGTCAGAGATTCGTGGCGGAGTCATCCCGAGCCGATTCCTTCGAGCTTTCTCCCCTCGAATGACTTTCTTCAATGGGCAGATCCTGCCCCCCACCCTACCCCACAGTATCAACTGTCCCCATAGCCTAATTCTCTACTAGCCTGGACCCTTAGGAAGGACACTCTCTTTCGGGCTTCTCTCAGTCCTTGGAGCTAGACCAGGCCAGTAAACCACCAACACAAAATAATAATAATAATAATAATAATAATAATAATAATAATAATAATAATAACAATAATAACAATCATCATCATCATCATCATCATAATCATCATCACCATCATCACCATCATCATCATCATCATCATCTATATAAATAAAAATGTAAATGTTCGTTTGTTCAAAATGTTAAATCTCCGAACGTTCTTCACCGATTGCTTTGAAAAAATTGACACAACGTTGCATTCGAAGACGCGCGTGTTTTTATATACCTTATACCTACTATTATATAGATGTCACACCTGCGACAGGTACAAACATGCTCTTTTTTTTGAAAAACAGCGCCCTCTGTTGGACGTAAAAGCAACACACGCTAGCATTGTGAAATTAAACACATTACAAACGTGCGCTTTCTCTTTTCTTTCTTTTCCATTGAACCAGACTGAGCCACAGCAACGCGTGGCCGGGTACAGCTAGTAGTAGTAGTAATAATAATAATAATAATAATAATAATAATAATAATAATAATAATAATAATAATAATAATAATAATAATAATAATAGAGAAAGTCATAGAAAATGATAAAATTAAACTGCTCTGGGACTTCAGAATTCAAACAGACAACCACCTGCAACATAACACCCCAAACTTAACAATTGTCGATAAGAAAGACAAAAAAGTCTGGATAGTGGACGTGGCAGTGCCTGGAGACGGCAGAATAAGACGAGAAAGAACCGGAGAAGATCACAAAATACAAAGACCGACAAATAGAAATAGAAAGACTGTGGCAAGAGCAAGGAAGGGTGGTACCAATAGTCATAGGCGCCTTGGGTGCAATCCCAAAACAACTGGAGCACCACTTGAACGCCATCATCGGCATTGACAAATTCGCCATTAGTCAATTGCAAAAGGCGGCCTTACTGGGAACCGCTTCCATCCTGCGACGAGATCTGTCATACCGTCCAACATCCACATCTGCCTAATCCCAGGTCCTCGGGTAAGGACTCGATAGGCAGACAAAAATGCCAAATCCGGTCTGAACATCTGGCTGGCTGTGCGATGATCCCTAATCTATATAAATTAAAAATGTAAACGTTCATTTGTTCAAAATCTTAAATCTCCGAAGGTTCTTCACCGATTGCTCTGAAATTTGGACACAACGTTGCATGCGAATACGCGCGTGTTTCTATGTACCTACTATATAGATCTTGCCCCCTCCCCATATCAGCTAGCTCCCCCCCCAGCCGAATTCGCCTGCCAGCCTGCACCCCTGTCCCTTTAGAAGCACAGACTCTTTGGGACCTCCCCATTGGTCAGTCTGTTGAGGTCAACCAGGCCAGGAAACCGCCGACACGAGAAAGATTACGGATTATAAGTCGCAGAATCTGGACAACGTCTCCCGTTGGCTCCGGCTGACGCCGAAGAGCATCAAGGCAGGGGACGCCTTGAGGTTCTTCCTCACCATTTTCCTGTTTTCCTGAAGCTGAATCTCTGCTTTCAGGAACGGCTGCCTGACGTATTCCTTCCTTCCTTCCTTCCTTCCTTCCTTCCTTCCTTCCTTCCTTCCTTCCTTCCTTCCTTCCGTCGGCCAACATGGACTCCGTTGGGAGGGCATTTCTGTTTCAACCCAAGCTCCGATTAAATCTCCTCCTCGCTTCGGAAAGAGGCGGTGTGTGTGGTTGTTTGACTTTGGGGGAGGGGGGTTGAAGAGCGAGCTGGGAAGAGAAGAGAGCTGGAAGGGACCCCGGAGGTCATCTAGTCCAACCCCCTGCTCCAGCAGGAGACCCTGACAGAATCGTAGGAGGACAGAGTGGGAAGGTACCCCGGAGGTCATCTAGTCCAACCCCCTGCTCCAGCAGGAGACCCTGACAGAATCGTAAGAGGAACAGAGTGGGAAGGGACCCCGGAGGTCATCTAGTCCAACACCCTGCTCGAGCAGGAGACCCTGACAGAATCGTAAGAGGAACAGAATGGGAAGGGACCCTGGAGGTCATCCAGTCCAACCCCCTGCTGGAGCAGGAAACCCTGACAGAATCATAAGAGGAACACAGTTGGAAGGGACCCTGGAGGTCATCTAGTCCAACCCCCTGCTGGAGCAGGAGACCCTGACAGAATCGTAAGAGAACAGAGTTGGGAGGGACCCTGGAGGTCATCCAGTCCAACCCCCTGTTCGAACAGGAGACCCTGACAGAATCTTAAGAGAACAGAGTTGGAAGGGGCCCTGGAGGTCATCCAGTCCAACCTCCTGTTTCAACCCAAGCTCCAATTAAATCTCCTCCTTGCTTAGGAAAGAGGCTGTGTGTGGTTGTTTGACTTTGAGGGAGGGGGGTTGAAGAGCGAGCTGGGAAGAGAAGAGAGTTGGGAGGGACCCTGGAGGTCATCCAGTCCAACACCCTTCTCAAGCAGGAGACCCTGACAGAATCATAAGAGAACAGAGTGGGAAGGGACCCTGGAGGTCATCCAGTCCAACCCCCTGCTCCAGCAGGAGACCCTGACAGAATCATAAGACTTGGAAGGGATACTGGAGGTCATCTAGTCCAACCCCGTTTCAACCCAAGCTCCAATTAAATCTCCTCCTTACTTAGGAAAGAGGCTGTATGTGGTTGTTTGACTTTGAGGGAGAGGGGGTGAAGAGTGAGCTGGGAAGAGAAGAGAGCTGGAAGGGACCATGGAGGTCATCTAGTCCAGCCCCCTGCTCGAGCAGGAGACCCTGACAGAATCCTAAGAGAACAGAGTTGGGAGGGACCCTGGAGGTCATCCAGTCCAACCCCCTGCTCGAGCAGGACACCCTGACAGAATCATAAGGGAACAGAGTTGGAAGGGACCCGAGGTCATCTAGTCCAACCCTCTGCTCAAGCAGGAGACCCTGACAGAATCATAAGAGAACAGAGTGAGAAGGGATCCCGGAGGTGATCTAGTCCAACCCCCTACTCGAGCAGGAGACCGTTAGAAAATAGTAGAAACACAGAGCTGGAAGGGACCTCCGAGATCCCTCCCAACTCTTGTTATTCTCTGATTCTGTCAGGGTCTCCGGCTGGAGCAGGGGGTTGGGCTAGACGCCCTCTGAGGTTCCTTCCAACTCTTGTTATTCTATGATTCTGTCAGAGTCTCTGGCTGGAGCAGGGGGCTGGACTAGATGACCTCCGAGGTCCCTTCCGCTCTTGTTATTCTATGACTCTGTCAGGGTCTCCGGCTCGAGCAGGGGGTTGGACTATATGATCTCCAGGGTCCCTTCCAACCCTTTGTCATTCTGTGATTCTGTCAGGGTCTCCTGCTGGAGCACGGGGTTGGGCTAGATGCCCTCTGAGCTCCCTTCCGCTCTTGTTATTCTATGACTCTGTCAGGGTCTCCTGCACGAGCAGGGGGTTGGGCTAGATGATCTCCAGGGTCCCTTCCAACCCTTTGTCATTCTGTGATTCTGTCAGGGTCTCCTGGTCGAGCAGGGGGTTGGGCTAGATGCCCTCTGAGCTCCCTTCCGCTCTTGTTATTCTATGACTCTGTCAGGGTCTCCTGCACGAGCAGGGGGTTGGGCTAGATGACCTCCAGGGTCCCTTCCAACCCTTT
The DNA here is from genome assembly GCF_001527695.2 of Protobothrops mucrosquamatus. Taxonomy (NCBI): domain Eukaryota; kingdom Metazoa; phylum Chordata; class Lepidosauria; order Squamata; family Viperidae; genus Protobothrops; species Protobothrops mucrosquamatus. The sequence goes on from NW_015391497.1 coordinate 62,600, forward strand.
GTCATTCTGTGATTCTGTCAGGGTCTCCTGCTCAAGCAGGGGGCTGGACTGGATGACCTCCGAGGTCCCTTCCAACTCTGTTCCCTTATGATTCTGTCAGGGTCTCCTGCTCGAACAGGGGGCTGGACTAGATGACCTCCGAGGTCCCTTCCCAGTCTTGTTATTCTATGATTCTGTCAGGGTCTCCTGCTCAAGCAGGGGGCTGGACTAGATGACCTCCAAGGTCCTTCCAGGTATGTAATTCTGCAAGGGTCTCCTGCCTGAGCAGGGGGTTGGACTAGATGACCTCCGAGACCCCTTCCAACTCTGTGATGCTGTAAGAGTCTCCTGCTCGAGCAGGGGGTCGGGCTGGATGACCTCCGAGGCCCCTTCCAGCTCCGTTCCGATGGAAAGGCTGCTGGGAGGAGGCGGGGGAGGGGGGGGAGGGG
>NW_015391497.1:65511-66720 GCF_001527695.2 Protobothrops mucrosquamatus
GGGGGGGGGGGGGGGGGTCGCTCTGGGTCTCGTTTCCCTTTCGATCACGTGATTTCCAGGCAGCGTCGCCGCCCGGAGACTTTCGCTTTCCTCCGCTATTCCCTGAGACGGGAAGGGGGGGGCGGCTTCCAGGTAAGGGGGAGGGAGAGAGAGGTGGGGAAGGGTCGCAGAGGGGGCGGCCCAAAGGCAAGGGGGAGGAGACTGGGCGTGGGGGTGGGGGGCTCCGGGGAGAAAAAGCGGAGGCTTTCAAGAGGAATCCCGGAGCCGCCGTTTGTCCGGAGATCTCCAGCTCGAGCGGGGGGGTTGGACTAGATGACCTCCGAGGTCCCTTCTAGAACCCTTGTCCTTCTAGGATTCTGGGAGGGTCTCCTGCTTGAGCAGGGGGTTGGACTAGATGACCTCCATGGTGCCTTCCATCTCTGTCCTTCTGTGATTCTGTAACGGTCTCCTGCTGGAGCAGGGGGTTAGACTAGATGACCTCCGAGGTCCCTTCTATAACTCTTGTCATTCTATGATTCTGGAAGAGTCTCCTGCTGGAGCAGGGGGTTGGACTAGATGACCTCCGAGATCCCTTCCAACTCTTGTTCTTCTATGATTCTGTCCGGGTCTCCTGCTGGAGCAGGGGGTTAGACTAGATGACCTCCGAGGTCCCTTCTATAACTCTTGTCATTCTATCATTCTGGGAGGGTCTCCTGCTCCAGCAGGGGGTTGGACTAGATGACCTCCGAGGTCCCTTCTATAACTCATTCTATGATTCTGCAAGGGTCTCCTGCTCGATCGGAGGGTTGGACTAGATGACCTCCGAGGTCGCTTCTGTAACTCATTCTATGATTCTGGGAGGGTCTCCTGCTCGAGCAGGGGGTTGGACTAGATGACCTCCGAGCTCCCTTCTATAACTCATTCTATGCTTCTGCAAGGGTCTCCTGCTCGAGCAGGGGGTTGGACTAGATGACCTCCAGGGTCCCTTCCAGCTGTGCCCTTCTATGATTCTGTCCGGGTCTCCTGCTCGAGCAGGGGGCTGGACTAGATGACCTCCGAGGTCGCTTCTGTAACTCATTCTATGATTCTGGGAGGGTCTCCTGCTTGAGCAGAGGGTTGGACTAGATGGCCTCCGAGGTCTCTTGCAACTATTATTATTATTATTATTATTATTATTATTATTATTATTATTATTATTATTATTATTATTATTATTATTATTATTATTAT
>NW_015391497.1:70587-71733 GCF_001527695.2 Protobothrops mucrosquamatus
TTCAGGGGCTTTGGAGAATAGCTTGACTCCCTCTTCTTTGGGGCAGCCCCTGAGATACTGGAAGGCTGCTATCATGTCCCCCCTCGTCCTTCTCTTCGTTAAACTAGACAGACCCAATTCCAGCAGCCTTTCCTTATATGTTTTAGCCTCCAGTCTCCTGATCATCTTTGTTGCTCTTCTCTGCACTCTTTCTAGAGTCCCAACATCTTTTTGACATCGCGGTGACCAAAACTGGATGCCGTATTCCAAGGGTGGCCTTACCAAGGCCTTGTAAAGTGGTAGTAACCCTTCACGTGATCTGGATTCTATCCCTCTGTTAATGCAGCCCAGCACTGTGTTGGCCTTTTTGGCAGCTGCAACACACATCTGGCTCCTATTTAAGGGATTGTCCACTAGGACTCCGAGATCCCTCTCACAGTTACTACTCTTGAGCAAGGTACCCCCTCTACTATGCCTGTACATTTGGTTTTTCTTGCCTAAATGTAGAACCTTCCTTTTTTCACCCTTGAATTTCATTTTGTTAGACAGCGCCCGGTGTTCGAATCTGTCCAGATCCTCCTGGATCTGAGATGGCATAGGTTCTCCTGCTCGAGCGGGGAGGCTGGACTAGATGGCCTCCAAGGTCCCGTCCGGGCTCTATTCTACTCTACCTCTGCCCAGCCCAGAAACCGGAACACCGTCGGTGGGTGGAGTGGGTGCCGTTCCCCCATTCGGCCACACGGGGGAGCTCCGGTTCTGCCTGCTTCTATAGCAGCCCTCCTGCCGCCTTTGGGGGTCTGCGCGGGATGCCGGAGGAAGGGATCCCCCTTCCCCAAACTCTCGACAAGGGTGGTCTTGGCAAGAAGGACCGGGGGGGGGGGGTCCTCGGCTTACCGGCCATAAGTGATAGCCCAAAATTTACGTTGCTAAGGGAGAAATTGGTTGAGGGAGGTTGCCCAATTGGATGACGTTTGAGGCCACGGTCACGAAAGGAAGTGTCGTAAGACGAGGACTTCCTGGGGAATCGCGGTATTGTTGTGAGAGAGGGGAATGCTCCTGGAGGAGGGAGGAAAGGGGTCCAGGAAGGGGGTCAAGAGGGTCCAGGGAGGGGGTCCAGGAAAGGGGTCCAGGAAGAGGGTCCAGGAAAGGGGTCCAGGAAAGGGGTCC
>NW_015391498.1:0-17500 GCF_001527695.2 Protobothrops mucrosquamatus
AATAATAATAATAATAATAATAATAATAATAATAATAATAATAATAATAATAATAATAATAATAATAATAATAATAATAATAATAATAATAATAATAATAATAATAGTCATAGAAAATGATAAAATTAAACTGCTCTGGGACTTCAGAATTCAAACAGACAAGCACCTGCAACATAACACCCCAGACTTAACAATTGTCGATAAGAAAGACAAAAAAGTCTGGATAGTGGACGTGGCAGTGCCTGGAGACACCAGAATAGATGAGAAAGAACTGGAGAAGATAACAAAATACAAAGACCTACAAACAGAAATAGAATGACTGTGGCAAAGGCAAGCAAGGATAGTACCAATAGTAATAGGTGTCTTGGGTGCAATCCCAAAACAACTGGAGCACCACTTGAATACCATTGGCATTGACAAATTTGCCATTGGTCAATTGCAAAAGGCGGCCTTACTAGGAACTGTTTCCATCCTGTGACGATATCTGTAATAACATCAAACATCCACATCTGCCTATCCCAGCTAGATGTCATTCTGCTCATTTTTTTTAACACCAGACCAAGCCATCTTGATGACACAACCTGCAGTGACCTGACATAATTTATTAACCCTAAACCTCTCCCATGCCAAATACATGAATTGTTTTTGTTGTTTTAACCATTTAGTCTGTGTCTGACTCTTGGTGACTTTATAGGCTAGTGCTCTCCATGATCTCCTCTCAAGCACAGCTTTTTTCAGTTGTTGGATGTTTATCTTTGTATCAGTTTTGATGGTATCGAGCCAACATGGGCTTTGCTGGCCCCTTCTTGTTCCACTAACCATTCCTAGTATCACTTGCCTTCTCCAATGAATTTGCACACATGACATGACCAAAGTAAATCAGACATAGTCTTATAATTTTATCTTTTAGTGATGTGTCTGGTTTTTATACGATTTAACACATTTCTGTTAGTTACTCTGGCTGTCCATGTTGTACACAATAATTTATGCCAGCAGCACAGTTCAAAGATGTCAATTCTTCTTCAATCAGCCTTTCTTAGTGTCCCACTCTAAATAGATGGACACAGTGGGGAAAATCTTGTCATCAACTGTTCACTTGTACTAAATGCTTCATCTTCTCAAACATTACAGTATGCCCACTGTATATCAAGAAATAGCTCATCCTTGGTTTGCAAGGTTGCCAATACTCTTCCTCTTTTTTTAAAAAATTTCTTCCAAGTTAATCTTTGAAACCATTATTAAGCTAAGCTTTGAAATATAGTCAGATTTTAGTTTGAGTATTCCAAATTTATGTCTCAAGTTGTAATTCTCTTGCTTCCAAGTCTTTCTGACTCACGGGATATAATTTCTCCAGGATTACCTGTAAGTACTTTTTAAAAACAAAAAAAAACAAAAAAACACATTTATTTTAAACTCATAAAGTTGTTATCAGAGGTAATATCTAGTTATCATCTGCTAGCCTCCATTCAACATCTAGTTTCTAGGCTGGCTAAAAATATGGCATTCCTTTGATATGAAGAGATCTATTCTAGACCATTTTAGGTCCTTTATTTTCCTCTTTGTCAGAGACCGTTAACTGATTGCTTGGTTCCTGTCTCTACATTCACTTGTTCCTTAATTTCTGTCAACTCACTGGAGGCAGCAGAAATAAAGGTAACCTGTTCATATTTGCACATGTCACCCTGGCCATCTGCCACTTGTATTCTAAGTGCAGGTTATGTTTTCAGTCTAGTTTGGCCCTGATTCATGTCTCAGCTGTTTAGCCAGCTGCTCATGCATAGCAAGGCCAGATTTTTTAGCAAAAGCCAATAGGTGTCAATATTGCACTATATCCATATTCTTTGTCCCTTTTCCTTTGATGATCGAGTTGCATTTAGAAATATAAAAGTTGCCATTGCTTTCTTTTAAGCCTCATTTTTTTTTCTCAGATTGCCTCAATTGTAACAAAGTATAACAAGAAAAGAAAATACTGTACTGCTTAATGTACTTGACTGTTGAAAATGGGTCCATGAAATCCCACCTTTGCCTGCGGAATGCAAAGAGTATAGAGTTTTCTTATGCTGCCAAAGAAACTCACCTGATACATTGTGCTAGAATTGTCATGTAGTTGTACTGTGAAATCCCAATTCTATAGCACTAATCTAAGTTTGCACAGTATGCCATAAGAAGATTTATTCAGTGCTATAGTAAAACTAATACTTCTCTGTGGTTACATTTTCTTTTTAAGATTAAAAGTGTTTAAAAAAGTATGAATTGCAAATAGTTTTTAAACGGAAACATTTGAATGCTGAGTTCTTGGGGCACAAAAAAAATATTTCAATCACTTGCATTTTAGATTCAAAATCAAGTTTGATTTTGATTTTGATTTTATTAGATTTATACCCCGCCCTTCTCCTGGCGGAGGTAAACTGGCACATTGGTTTGTTTTTTTTTGTTTTTTTTTTTGTTTTTTTTAATCTGTACTGATGGCAATAGAGCATTACAGAAATATGTATATTCCTGCTGTCAAATAAACAGTTTTGAATGTTGCATAACTACTAGAGTATCAATTTATAGATTACATAAGTAAAATTAAATTATAAACAATAGTAAAAAGATCAATGAAAACAACATTGAGAGGCAATTGGATACACACACACATACACACATACACACAGAAATAATCTGAAAAAAGCTAAATAGATGTGAGATATAAACAAGATGCATATAGTATTACATGCACTCATGGAAATAAATATCTGACAAAACAGAAGTTTAAATATTGTGTGCAATAAAGTGTCTTTGTATTTCATCAATTTCAGTTTGCTTGCTCAGTAAGTACAAAAGAGGTCATGGAGCATTAGGATTTCATTTCACACATTCAGAATATTTTGCTTCTAAAGTCAAGTATTAGTACAACAAGATAAATCCACATCACTGTTCACTTTTAAGTAGAACTTTCTTACATGAGAAGTTTCTGGTCTGACATGATTATGATTATTTAAAATATACTATCCAAATATGTTTTGCTATTACATTCCATGGACTACTTTTGTATAAAACATTTTTTTTTAATTTAAAAGGGAAACATTTATTTCAAAATTAATTTTTGGAATATCCAAAATCAAGTCTAGGAATGTTCATTATTCTCGATAAGGCAAAAGGAGAGAGAAATGTTATAGAGATCTTTCAAAGTCATAAAACTTTGGAAAGTACACAGTAATATACCTAACACAGGTTTCATCACATCATCATGACATCCATCTTGACTATTTTGACCATATCCTGAGATCACAACTGTCTTCACACCAGCCAGAACTATAACATGAATCACTTTCTCTTGTTCTAATTTCTAAGCAGCAGTACAATCTGGGACACCGTGGTGAAAGAATATATTGCAGTGAATGGTAATTTGTTTAAGTGTCCTATATTATGGGGGGGGGGGGGAAAGGAAAGTAGAGAAAATAGCTCTTCATTACATGTATTTCACACTACCAGCTTTTTTCTCAAGACAAAGTTTCATAAAAAGTTATTACATTGTGAATAGGCTTACATTTCCACCTCGGGTGGCAATTCTTTTTATCTATTTATTTTAATGTGAGCTGTTATTTTTTAAATAATAATAAAATTCTGTAATAGCCTCTATGGTTGCAATCTAGAGTTCTAAGCTGAATATTTAATTAGTATGTAGATTAACATGAAGCACGTGTCTACTTCTGTTTCGCAGAAATGAAAATTCCACTGTATGCTATGAGATTACTCTTAAGAAAGTGAGTACAGGCTTACAAACTGAAACTACCATTAGTTTCCTTGCATCAGTGTATTTCAGCCAGAGATGAAATAAACACTTTATGTCTGACCTATAAATGCTGCTGAATGTGTAGTTATGTTCAATTTTAATTACAGGTGCTATCACAGCAGGGTGCACCATGCAGTGACCTTAATTGATCTCAAGGTCGAGTTTGATTAATACTTGGATGGAAACTATCAAGAAGACTCAAGAGGGTAGGCTAGAAAGGAAAGCAAAGCGAGGCAAGGCAAGGCGAGGGTAATGTAAAGAGCAAAGTAAAGTAATATTTCTGGGAGGTGAGATTAACTTGAGGGAATCTTTCAAGCATTGGAGAATAGGTTTGGGGCCTGTAATATGTGCAAGAACAAGGTTATATATTTTTTCCCCTCAAAGCTGTCCTTTATATTGAGTTTTAAAAAAAGAAATAGTTACAACTTCTAGATGGATAACAACTAAGGTTCTCATGCTTGGAATATTTTTTTTATTTTACAAAGGCACAGCTGCACATACCTTTTTCAGCATAACCTATTGCTCATTCATTGTTCACTGACAATGAATTTTCCAAGGCCTCTTAATTTACAGACCTCTCACATCGTGGATATAAACTGTTCTAACTCCTCCCCTCAGGACACATTATAGGGCAGGGGTGTCAAACTGCCGGCCCGCAGGCCGGACGCATCATCTGGAAGCCGTGCCCACCCCATTGCCGGCAATGGAGAAAAAGCTCCGATACATTGTGTGACGTCATGTGACGTCGTGAGTTTGACATGTCTGTTATAGGGCATTGCATGCTAAAACACTAGATACAAACATAGTTTTTTTCCCCTCATGCCATTACTCTGCTGAACACCTAATTCCCACAGCACTGTCTTATGTCTAAGCATATTTACCCATGTAGTATGGCTGTACTACTATGTCCTTCTCATCTTTTGTACTACCTTTACCTATTGGTATCTTATGATTATATTATCTTGTTGTTTGCATGTACACTGAGAGCTTCTGCATGGGGGGGCAAATTCTTGTCTGTCCAATTTCTATTCTATTCTATTCTATTCTATTCTATTCTATTCTTTAAATTTGGACATTAATTTTATTTCTTCTTTTGGTGTGCCTTGATTAGACTACAGCCTCTGGCTTTGTGCGATCTTCCCAGAAAGGAGCAATGAGTATGGGAGTTGTGATGCTCTCTACAGCTTTCCAATTTTGTGTACACATTCTGACAATGAGCCAGCATGCACAAACAAGCCCTGGGAAAACTGATAGTCTGTCCAGTTGAAGTTTGGATGGCTGCCAAACCTTCTAATCTGCTTAGGCTTGCTGTCAATGGGACCAAGTTCTGATAGGCTTTTCATGTAAAAAGTGAATGAAAAATGGGATTGGAAGCTTATGTAAGTCATAGTTGGCCCATTGTACCACTGAGCAGGATCTCATTAATATTATGGGTGGGGGAAGATATATTTATACATTTATTTATCAGTTTGGATACTCATGGTAGTACATATTGGGAAGTCCTATAGTGTGTGTTTGTGTGTGTGTGTGTGTGTGAGTGTGATTGCACCCCCTTTGTGCCAAATGTTTAATGGAAATATTGCTGATTTCTGCCTAAGATAAGGATGAAATCAATCTGCAGTCCTTCTCCTAACTTATATATAAGAGATTGTTCAACCATTTGGAAGAACATATTATTTTCCCTGCTGTTTGAGAAGAAAAGCAGAGAGGGACAAAAAGCAGAAAAAGAGAGTATGAAAAAATAGGCTGTAGGAGTTATTTTAAATGGTTTTCCTACTAAATGCCCATCAGCTATGCTTTTGGCCCCAAGTTACAGTTTGGAAAATACATTTATGATATATTTGTTTATGTTTTATTTATTCACCCTTTTTATATACTGCCTAATCAAATATAGTCTTATAGTGATTTACAACAAGACCCAACAGAGCTATGATGTATGTGTGTGTGTGTGTGTGTATAGAGTGTGTGTGTGTGTGTGTGTGTGTATGTGTATGTGTATGTGTATATGTATATATGTATATATATATGCACCAAACTCAAGATAATATATATATGTATATATGTGTATATATGTATATATATATATGCATGCATGTATGTATGTATGATATATTACTTTTGCTGTTATTATATACTGTGCACATGTGTGTGTGCATGTGTGTGTATAGATAGATAGATAGATAGATAGATAGATAGATAGATAGATAGATAGATAGATAGATAGATAGATAGATAGATAGATAGATAGATAGATAGATAGATGTATAAGAGATGGGACAAACCTAACCAATGAACAATATTTAATACATACTACTTATAATGTTATTACTGCTGCTAAAGGTGGAAATAACACTTTTTTTTTCAAGGTAATGCTCATTATTTTAGAAGAAACTGCCTGGCATGACAACCTTCAAGCATTTAAAGAGAACTATGGTTACCTCATCATGAAGAGTTAAAGGAAGTTAATACAATAAGACCAAACACTTTCACAGAATAATATTTCATTAAAAAGTGTGAGGAAAAAAACCCTAAGTAAATAGGATATAATTTTTTTACAGACTGACTTTGTAAACTTATACCTATTCATTTGAGAATACAACTATTGAATTAAATGGGAATGACTAAAACAATGTTCTCAACTTTTTCACTTTATGGATAGTCAGTGGGGTTCCAAAATTGAGGAAAAAACTAGATTGGGCATTTATCTTTTTCAGTATTCAGCAAATCTGAATTTACTAACATACCCTCTAGACCAGTGGTTCTCAACCTTTTTAATGCCGCGACCCCCAACCGGTCGTAAGTCGAGGACTAAACCGGCCGTAAGTCGAGGACTAAACCGGTCGTAAGTCGAGGACTAAACCGGTCGTAAGTCGGGGACTACCCAACCGGTCGTAAGTCAGCCGAGGTGTAGCTGGCAAGCGGCAGAGACGGAGCAGGCCGACCACCAGCTGGCCCAGCCCAAGGGAGGTAAGGCACCCACCGGAAAAGGGGAAAAAATGGCGGACAGCCTTGCTTGGCGACCCCCGTGAAATGGTTGATCGACCCCAAATGGGGTCGCGACCCATAGGTTGAGAACCGCTGCTCTAGACAATGACATCCTTTGCTCCAAAAAATCATTACAAATAGTAAAATATAATCCCCTCTACAGGGCTGCTACTTAAAGTAAACCATAAATAAGCATATTGTAAATGTTAATTAGTAATTAATCAAAATAACAAAAATCTTCCAATTGTGTTTCTTTAAAAATAAAGGAACAGCTTTAATTGATATGGCTTATAAGAAGCAAATATTCTATTAGAGTAATTTTTGGGCTCCTTATGGCTGAGCTGAACACTCACCACTGGGTTTCAAATCTGCTAAAGCATTCATCAGATCATCAAGAGTCCTTATCTCCAACAGAGATATCAGCAGGAAATCTGTGAGAATAATTTATGATTTTTGGCAACTGGAAAAGTAATTCATTAAGATTCACTTGATGGGTAATATAAATAGTCTTGATTATGATTCATGAGTTTTATGCACCACTGGACAACTCATGCCCCTTTGGGTCATTTCAGAAATATTTCCTTACCTGAACAGAGAAACAGAATCACCTTGTGCCATCTCTATATGTGCCTTCCCCAATATGAACAACATCCTTTGTACACACCCATGTAGCCTTTCCAACCCACACAACACCACTCATGTATCCCCATGTACCATTTCTGCAAAAAGGCAGAGGGCTTGAGAGTGACTTCCGATTTCCTGCAGGCTTTCCCATTGTTCTGTTGGTTTTTTTTTCCTTATGGGAAGCTAGCACAAAGCATCAGAAATCTTCCTTCTTTCTTCCCTCCCTCCCTCCCTTGAATTTACAATGAGTTCCCTTGGACTTGGACTTGCAACTAGTTAAGTTGGTGTTCTGGGAGGGAGGGAAGGAAGGAGGGAAGGAGGGAAGGAGGGAGCGAGCAAAGGGTATGTGGGAGTTCAGATTAGAAATGGTACATGAGGATGCATGAGTGGTACTGTGGGGTTTGGAAAGGCTACATGGACGTGTGGAAGAGATGTTGTTCAAATTGGGGAAGGCACATATAGAGATGGCATTAATCAAGGGAGCATGCCGGAAGAAGCATGGAATGGGGAAGATTTAAAAAAAGAGTTCCTTTTTGCCTTCCCTTCTTCCCCCTCCCTCCTGGGTGGTGGAAGGAGTGAGTAGAAAACTGTCACTGAGCATCATGTGACCTTTCCCAAATTGCATTTTATTGGGAATCATGAGTCCTGGATTTTGGACACATTCTGTAAGTTAGCCCATTGGAAGAACCTTGGTTCAAAAAATGTCGCTCTATAAGGCACCCAGTTAAAGTTTGTGAGAATGAGATTTTTAATAGTATATAGATTTGAATGAATAAGACCATATATTTAGGATCAGAGGATTTGGATTCTTTGACAGTAACTGTTAATGTCAAAGAAGTCATTGTGATTCACAGTTGTAGAAAAGTAACTTTAATTACATGCATTTCTTATTTTTTTAAAAAAACAAACAAACCCCAAAGCTCTCCCTTAAATTCTTTTACAACATTGTCTGTTATAATACAGGAAGCTCTGGGGTTTGTTTTTTTCCCAGAGCATACGAAAAACATCAGATGTTCTATTTCATCTGATGAGAATATGAAATCTATCTATCTACTTATCTATCTATCTATCTATCTATCTATCTATCTATCTATCTATCTATCTATCTATCTATCTATCTATCTATCTATCTATCATCTCTATTTCAGAAAATGTATATGGTCACTCAACTCATTCTCAGTGACTCCAGGTGGCTTACAAAGATAAAAACCCAATATATATAAAAATAAAAAGCAATAACCTCCACCTGCCTGGCAACAATAATCAGTCAATCAAATAAGCCACTTGATGGCTCTATACCACTCTGGGCATGGCAAAATTAGTACTAAAATATATTTTAATATATTTTTATTAACAGCATACGTACATATGGTAATGAATGTATGTCTGTTCCAGAAAAATACTCTATTCAGGGAGTGTATTTTCTTTAAGAAAAGCACCAAATGTTCTGTTCTTTGAAAATTATACTCCTACCACCCCTGAAACTGTAGTGAGTGAGACAGAGGGAGGGGAGCAGAGATGAAGAGAGAGACAACAGACAGACACAGAGAGAGAGGGGGGGAGAAGAAAGAAAGAGAGAGAGAGAAAGAAAAAGAAAAAAAGAAAGAAAGAAAGAAAGAAAGAAAGAAAGAAAGAAAGAGAAAGAGAGAGAGAAGGAAAGGAAAGGAAAGGAAAGAGAAAGAAAGAAAGAAAGAAAGAAAGAAAGAAAGAAAGAAAGAAAGAAAGAAAGAAAGAAAGAAAGGAATTTTGAAGAAAAGCATAGGAGGGGTATGTCATTTAGTTCCTACAATATCAACAATTTCTAGGAAATCCTCTGAGATATTATATTCCTATGAAGTCTTGATTAAATATTAAGCCTTTAAAGTAGTACATGACAGTTGCCTTTGCATTATTGTCCCTACAATAAAAACTTTCTTTTTGCATTATTTTGAGATATGATTTGTTTCTCTTATATTTAATCCCAGTTGTTACCTGGTACCTTTTGACAGTCCCCTTGAAGTGATATAGCCTTGAACTGCTTATTTTTTTTTAACAAAACAAAGGTTCATTTGTTATTAGAGATAATGTATTAATTGTAGTGTCTGGAGAGATCTGAGCAATAGAAATGAAAATATTGTTCAGACAGAAAACAAATCTGCTAGGTAATAGATCCTCTGGAAGGGGGGGAAATAAAATCTCATATATTAATGGCAGTGGTGGCATTCAAACATGTGAACAACCGGTTCTCTGTGTGGATGCCGCTTCCAGAAGTCTGGAAGTCTGGAAAATATGGTACTCTGGACCTTTTTCTTACCAGCAAATTTATAAAGAGGCTAAAATATATGTGAAATTTCACAGTAAGACAGATGAGAATGATTTTTAAAGAAACCTATTTATGCTATTTAAAGTGATAATTAACTGTGCGCACAAATTCACAGTTTTCATAAAGATAAAGGATTACTACGATGTTAACTTAGCTTACTTCTAATAAAGCCTGACATCTTATCTTTAGCTATCATCTTTCACCGTGATAAAATGTTTGCTTTATATATCATTTACTACATTTTGCACTTTGCAAAACCCTTTTTAAATCACCAGTAAAGTACATTAATCCTTTAGCAAGGATTTGATAATTTAAAATATAAGCAAGAAAATTACTCCTCCATGTCAGGGCCTGGGAGATTTGAGAAAATTTCCAAGAAAAGTCCTCACGCTTTTCTAATAATGTCCTTCTCCCCTTTCCCTTTCACCTTCCTTATCTATTTCATTGCTCTCAGAATAATTTTTGCCCCTCTGTTTCTGATTGTAATCAGGCAGGAGAAGTAGTTCTCATCCAAGAAATTTCTTCAGCTTTGACTAGATGGTGGTGAATAGAAGGATTGACCATCATCCCCTCCATCCAGTCAAAGAAGCTTCTTGGATGAGAAGTGAAACATCTTCAAAGAAAAACAAAAAAAGTCCAGTTTCTTCTTGAAAAAGCACCCTTGGGATAACTATGACCTGGATGACTGAGAATCTCCATAGACACTTAGAAGAGATTGGTCCCCGAAGGTCCCTTCCAACTCTATTATTCTGCTATTCTGTTATTTTCAGTTCTGGACTTTGGCGCATAGCCAGTCCCAATTATTGGTAGAGCTTTGCAAGCAGAGAAGTAACAGTGATGTTTATCACTTTTTACAGGTGAGAGCTGACATACTGGATAGTGAATAGAATTAAGCAGTCAACTCAGGCTAGAACATGCAGCAGTTGTTGCCTATGTTGGAAGCAGAGTCTTATGAGCTTCCAACCTATCCTATAGCTCCTTCAATTTAGCCTTCTGACCTTAGATATGATGAAGAACTATTTTCGGTTGCCATTGTTAAAATACAATTCAGTGTCCAATTTGCTTTTGGTGTGGGTTGAAGAGGGAGAGATTATACTTCGTATATCTTGCTTTTGAAAGCAGTATAGTGGCAAAGTTTGGGACATACAATGGTGAGAACTAGACAGAAGAGGACAGCTAATTAAAAAAACAACAACACTTGAATGGAAGCAGTTTGTAGACTTTTCCAAAGTGGATGAGAATCCTTCTAAAGGCTAATATACTTTTGGCAGAAGATATGAGTTGGTGGTTTTTTATTTGGAAATTCTCAGCAAGCAAAAACATGATTATGTTATTTTTGTTTGCTTGTTTAGGAAATTGTTCTCAATAAATAGGTAGTGCTGAAAAATTACTATGCAAACAATATGAGTAGGAAAAGGTTACGGCTAAGATATAATGTTTAAACTCATGAAATAGTTCCCTGGTATTATTGGGGAAAGAGAAAAACAATTAATGGAAATGTCTTAAACATCTGCCAGTACATTCTGTATATCTCCCACTTGATGAGATACATATGTTGTCCTGCTAATCTTTAGAGATCAAAGCTTGCATTAAATAGCATGAGTACGCAGGAGATAAAACTAAGCCAAAACTTTCCATAGTGTATCCTTCTATTAGCAAGGAGCATTGCAAGAGTCATTGCTGTCACTGCCTCCTTAATGTCTACTTAAGTGATATTTTCTTGGGTCTACATGGCCATTGAGAAAAATCAGGAAAAATGTTTGATTTTAAAGAAACTGCTGACAGGTACAGCAAACACGCCTAGGTTAAATCAGTAGCTCCTTTCTGCTTTAGATCTCAATAGCTGCATGTACTTAACTAGGACTAAAGCTGGTAATCCAGTTTGACATTTCTTTCACTTAGTAAGTTATGTAAAAGCTTCACTTGATCCAAATCACAATGGATGGGGAAGATCAATATATATGGGCCTGGCTGGTGATTATCATGTCACTCAACATGTCTCTTAACAAACAATGTCCCTGGAGATTTTGCATTCACTCTTGTTACCTTTCCTTGGACTCATGGAAGAATAATTATTACAGCTATCAGGAACAGATGCAGCTTTCAAGCACAGGTCGTTAAACCATACACGCAGAGATTCCATAAGTAAACTATGTTGATATTTTAAACAAATTTTAATACACTTTATAAAGTAATAGTTGAAAACAAAACTTATTAAACAACCAAAATATCCTGTAAAAGCTATATACCTAAAGGTAAAGTTTTCCCCTGTCCAATCATATCTGACTCTAGAGGGCGGTGCTCACCTCTGTTTCTTAGCCCAGGGAAACAGCATTGTCTGAAGACACTTCCATGGTCATGTGGCCAGCATGACTGTACACTGACATGCACAGAACCCTGTTATCTTCCTACTGACAGGGTACCTATTTATCTACTTGCATTTGCATGCTTTTGAACTGCTAGGTTGGCAGGAACTGGGGCAAGTAATGAGAGCTCACCCTGTCATGTGACACTCAGGTCCTGAACCTCAGTTATCATCTCTCCAGCTGACAGGTTCAACGTCTTTAACCACTGAACCATCGTGCACCCTGACTATATACTTAAAGGAACTAAATAATACAAAGGAAAGGAAACAGACCCAAAAGAAAAAAGAGAAAAACTTAATATAATAACATAAAAGCAAACAAAACCTATATAATGCCATAAATTTCTCTGCTGTTTTTCCACTAGTAAAAATAATATAAATCATAATTTTGTATGCCTATGTATCAGCATAAATCAATGTTTAAGTCATGAATTAAATCTAAATGTCATTCTTTTTCAACATTCTGCTCAATTTATCAGCAGGCATCCTGTTTCATATATTTCCCCATCATTCCCTGCCTCTTTTGCTTCATTATTCCAAATATTCTTCTTTTGTACTTCATGCTAGTCATAGTATACTTGTAAACTTTTTTTCTCCTGAGATTTCATAACACAATTATTTTCATTCAGTTCCAAACAGCTTCCATATATTATTTTCTTATGCATTTTTTCACTTATTCTTGTGGGATAAAATTTGTCTCATAATACTTTTTTAAAATTGTAATATTAATATTTCCTCTTTCACATTTTATTTACTGTCCCTTCTTGACCCCACCCATCTCAAGAACCATTCTTCACATTACCAAAAACAAAAATTAAAATAAAAAAATCTATCACCTTTGTACCTTTTATCAATTCTCTTTTTTTAATCATCATCAAATAAATATGTTCTTTGACATTTATACATAGAAATAGGTTCATGTAATAAGCAACTTATTTGAAATGAACCAATAATTTCATTCAGTCTTGAATTTTGAATGTCCAAAAAATATTTTCTGTATTTACTTGTCAATTTCCCACCCATCTTTTTACATCAAGTAACATATTAAACTTTTCCCTGGATCACATTTATGCAGAATATAGATTTTTTTTCCCTCACAAAACTCCTATTACTATCTACTACATATTACTATACTATACTACCTGACACAACCAATTGATTCCTATTTGCCTATGTAACCAGAACAACATATACTTCATACGTGTTTGTGTGTGTGTGTGTGTATAATGTATGAATGTGTTATATGTATTTAGCCCTTCCATTCATAACTGAATTTAAACTAGCAGTTTTTTGAATATATTAATTCCCTATACGTTACAACTGTATACTTGTATAAAAGTATTAATGAACTTCTACTAATGCACGTGTATTTATTATCCGCAAGACTCTTATGTAGAATTAATAATGAGTTGCTACAAAGAGACATGTGTATATATTATTGATCGCAGTTACTAGCATATTCTTATACCCAAACATTTTAATAAGGTGGGAAAGTATTATGCTCAATTAGAACTCAGAGAGGTTGTTTAATTCAACCTTGTGTATTCTGATAAATAGATCTACTTTTTCTGTAGAATCCTGCTAATTATTTTCAAAGAACCAAGGAGCAATTAGAGAACTGAAAGTATATAAATATTCCCAATTCCCTTAGCAAGTTTTTTTTCTTGAATTTTCATAATGCCTATTAGAATTTTAACACACAACAAACTGATTTTTCAACTTCTTTCACTAAAGGCACACTCACAAACACATACCTATCATCCTTTTCTCTTTCAAGGTACAAAATATAGAACAAGAGATAGTAAATAAAAGAAATATTAAACATATTTCTAGAGCAGCAAGGCAAAATTTGAGTACATCATTGCTGGAAGATAGCACATAAATTAGTGATCATCTCTCCATGGGAATTTCTTTTATAAGGGGTTGAATTAACACAACATCAATAACTACTGTAGGAAGTATATTGAAATTAGAGTGCAGATGCTCTGCAATGTATATTGCTTATTAAGGATGGGCAATAATCAGCTAGCTTAATGGTAAGACAATCTCCAAGACGTATGTAGCCTTGGTGCTAAACTTAGATCTTGTTTCCATCCTTATCAAGAATCCAGTCCTTGATCATGGACAAAAAAACATTTTTGCTGTAAGATTGCTTGCCAGCAATTTAAAGGCACATTCCTCCAATTCAACACAGTCAACACCTGGCATTATTATCCTTATTGTTATGATTGAAATTTGTATCATGCCCATATAATTTTGGGCAGCTCACAAGTAAAATCATTAAAAACAATAAAAAATAAAATAAGAGAAAAAAAGACAGCAAGAATGATAAAAAACCAGACAGTAACAAAAGAGAAGCAAACTGCCACAATCCATGGGGTCTTTATGCACTGGATGAAAACCCAGGTCTTTGTGGTTCTTTCAAATGCCAGCAGAATGGCTCACCTGGATCTCAGCGGGCACTTCCTTCAGGAGACACTCCTGCAGAGTAGGCACTTTTCTGGATTCCCAAAACATGGCATTGTTTAATTGAAGGAGTCTAGACCATATCAATCCTGCCACTTTGAATTGGCCTGGGAGGGGCAGGGGGAGGGGGAGGAGAAGGAGGAGAATAGCACACTCTGTACAAGCTTTAAAAAATATGGGAATTGGGGGGAAGTATTAAATAGGTGGTCCCGGGGAGTATATTTTAAAGGCAGGAATCTTGTTTGCCATTTTTATTTCCTTATGTGAGCAGATTGTATGTTAAAACAAGTTTCTTTTTCTTAACCCTTTTTTTTTGTCTCAATTTGTGTTTTTCTTTCTTAGCACATTTTATTTCTGTTTTTCCTTTTATGAGATTAATTTGTTTGTGATTTGGCTATTGTATTTAAAACCTTTAATAACAATAATAATAATAATAATAATAACAACAACAACAACAACAATAACAATAATAATAATACCATTTGTCCGAAATGGTATAGGGTTTCCTGCCTGAGCAGGGGGTTGGACTAGATGACCTCCAAAATCCCTTCCAACTGTATTATTATTATTATTATTATTATTATTATTATTATTATTATTATTATTATTATTATTATTATTATTATTATTATTAAATAAAATTCAAATACTAGGTAAAATATTTTTACCCAAAAATGTCTCAACCTCAAAACAACTATTTTGAGATTTTCAGCATTAAGTTATATGCACTTCAAGATTTGTACTCTGAAATTGGAATAAAACAATCTTTTTGAGTATAATTATTTCAAGATTTTGAGTCATCACCACAAAATGATTTGTTTCAACATTAAAATGAGACATTTGGAATGTGAAACATGACACAAGATTTTTCTTTTTGGAATAAATCTTTAACCCATTTCCAGCTAACCTGGACTTTCAAACTTAAAAGTTGATTTTGTGTGGGGCTCAGAATAAAATATATTTGTTTTATGCCTAACCTTAACCACAAGCCTTTTTTAAAAAGACTTTGTTTTTACATACTTAAGCCAAGGTAGATAGCAACATATGGATTTTTTTCTTCATTTTATGACCCTATAATCCCTTTTCTCCAGATGGAGTTGGTGACTGAATGGAGCTGAGCATTTACTGGCTGGATGCCCTTCCTGACACCTACACAGAGTTTGCAGCAGATATTTTCTCTCTGAGCTCTGATAGAGAAACATCTGTCGCTGCCTAGGATTAAACTCTCAACTTTCCAAGTGGGAAGTGAGCCTCTTCACCTCTAGGCCACTGTGCCACTCATAGCAACATATGGAATACTATAATGATAATCATAACATACAGAAGCTTAGTCTAGCAGCAGAATACGAAATGAGCCTAGGAACATCCACGTGTAGTATCTTATTAAAATAACTTTGTAGTTGTGAAATAATGTTTATGGAAAAGGATTAAAAAGTGAAGAAAAGAAATTAGATTAAAGAAATGTTAAGCATTTTTTTTTGTTTGCTATATCAGAAATGTATACATTTTTAGCAAGTGTTAATCCACAAGTTATTAGTATAACTGTCACATATTTAGCTCAGTAAATAACTGTTTCACTACTGAAGTGTGAAGACAACTGCAAGGGGACAGTTAATTAGATCATTTATAACTCATTAAGTAGCAAACAACTCTATGGCTGTTGGTTACTGTTAATAGAAGTGGGAGGAGATAAAGAAGTGTAAACATTGATTCTGACATTAAATTAAGTTTACATAATTGAAACTGATAGTGAAAGACAGTCCATTTGTTTTAATAATATCTCTTCCCAATCAGTCAAATTTACCTTGAAGTTGGCTATATGTAAAACTTAGTCCAGGCAAAATGTTATTTTATCATCAATTATTAAAATGCATTTTGTAGGCAGTTATATGTTAATATCATATTCTGATTGCCTACTGTGATGTGAAAGTCTATATATGAAACTAATGATATCAGAAACTTGGTAGATTTGAAAATAAAACTTAACATTTCATTCTGGCAAACAGGAGAATGTAATTAAGGGAAATGTGTTCATTTGTTTAACTTTTGAGATTTGCCAATAAAAAAAAAATCACGGTTTATTTGGGGCATATATTTGAGCCAGCTATGGCACATAAATATGATGAGTTCTAAGAGACATTTTTGCTTCCTAAAACAAAAATAAAACGGTGACATCCCTTTATTCATCCAAAGAAGAAGATAATGGATTATTGGGTAGCCAAAATGTTCTAATCATATTTATACTGTTCAACACTACCTGACATCTGCTATTTGAGTAGCTGCCTCTCTCTCTGCCTAATGGCTTGATTAACCTTGTGTAATAAATAATGGAATATTCAGATTCCCATCTGGTATGCACTCAGTCTCATAAAGTAAAATCATTTGAAATGATATTTCTATATTCAAATTCTGAAAGCAGATTCACTTTAAATGTCTACTCTTTCTTCTTTCTTAATATCTCCTGTTTCAATCATCTTTGTAGGATGTATTTTTTTTCCAAAAGGTGCAACCTTTTTGGAAATAAAGGGAAACTGTATCTGGGTATATATAAATAAATCCTTAGGAGGTTCCTGAGCTATGAATTCTACTTGCAAATTGGAAGAGGAAGGGGAACAATCCCAGAAAAAAGGAGTGAAAAAGCACTTGAAAGAAAACCATGTTAATGTATCCATAAAGTCATCTGGGGTTGAATTTGACCTGATCTAAAGTAGATTGTACCTTTTAAAATGTTCAGCAATTTTCCATGTGCTCCTTAAAATAGTATCTATTCTAAAGGTTTTCAGATGCTTATGTTCTTCATATCTGTTCTACCTTTCCTATCATAATTGTATGCATGTCTTCTTCATTCTGCATGAAAGAATGAAAATTCCAAATTTAGATCCCAAAGTCTTATAAGTAGTATTTAAAACAGATTCCAAACACAGCTGCTATTCTAATGGTCCTTTTGCTACAGAACTA
Organism: Protobothrops mucrosquamatus; assembly: GCF_001527695.2. Taxonomy (NCBI): domain Eukaryota; kingdom Metazoa; phylum Chordata; class Lepidosauria; order Squamata; family Viperidae; genus Protobothrops; species Protobothrops mucrosquamatus. The sequence continues at coordinate 17,479 of NW_015391498.1, forward strand.
AATTGAATGGAACAACATGGAG